>NW_019384554.1:668300-708242 GCF_000671375.1 Centruroides sculpturatus
CGGCCCGCCAAATAATTTTTACGGCCCGCGAGTACATTTTACTATGAATAAATTTATGTTACTAAATTATTATTATTAATATTAAAATTATTTTACTACCGTGTTTCCCCGAAAATAAGACAGTGTCTTATATTAATTTTTGCTCTGAAAAATGCGCTAGGTCTTATTTTCAGGGAATGTCTTATTTTTTCCAGGAAGAAGAATTCACATTTATTATTGAACAAAAAAATTCCCAAATCGAACTTAGACGATAGTGACGTATATCCGGTGTGTCAAACTGTCGTCTTTTTATAGCGTCAACATCGGACTCGCTGACTAATTAGTGCTTACTGAACCGTAGCACTATGCAAATGTCATGTGGTTTATCAACCTTCTTGGCCCCCGAAATGTTTCGTGAAGAAAATATGGCCCGCGGGCTATGATAAGTTGGACAGCGCTGCTTTACATTTATACTTTTTGACTTCATATATTTTTTTTATCATTATGTGCAATTTTTTTCCATTGATTTATAATCTTTTGCATTGTATATAAAGGAAATCTTATGAATATTCTATGTTGTAATTGCTCAAAATGACAAAATCATATACTGCACAATTATTGTGTATTATCAGATGTATAATTTATAATTTCATAAAGAAACAATTATAAATTTTTTAACAGTGTTAGGCTAATAATTTTGATAACACAAAACTCACTTTTCAATGTTATAAATAAGAATAAAATTTATTCTTCTACATTTATAAAAAATAAGATAAAATAGTTATAATGGGTAGGCAAGCAAAAGTTCAGTGGGAGCTGAAATGTAGGTTTTGCAAAATGCATAGGAGTGGCAGTTCTGTACTTTTTTATTTTGTACCACAATTTTATTATATAATATAAATATAGTATAAAACAAATATTGAATTTTTTTAATAAAATATTTCCACAAAATTGTGGAAATAAAATTGTAAAAATAATAATAAAAAGCAGAAATTAACACTTTCAGCAAGAGCTGCATGCGGCTCTTGGAGCTGCGTTTGCCCATGTCTGAGTTATAATGTTTATGCATTATTTTAAATATTATAATAAAATTAAATTTTCTTCTGAATCTACACAAAATAATTGCAAATGATTATATTTGGAGTAGCTGATTGTCATTTTTAATCATCACTTTACCTAATTTTTGTATATTAAATTAAATGCTAATAAATTTATTTACATACATATGTATACATACAGAGGTAAGTATTGGTCAATCAATAATTAATTCATCTCTAACACATCTATTTAATAATAACAGAATACGAAAAACTTTCTAAAGAAATTTTTACATTTGAAAATAATTTATTATCCAACAAAACTGATTCAAATACGATATATAGTAAACCTTCACTAACTTGGACTAAAAGGGAGTGAAAGTTGTCTGAGTTAGTGGGGTGTTTTCCCCAATGAGATAACAAATGAGAAGATAGATATACAGTATAGTAATTTATTGTGATTGGCTTTATACAGAGTTTTAGTGATTTAGTAGGTTATACTGCTGAATTATTACAGAAAATAAGCTCAAAAAATTTCATAACAGTACAATATATAGCAATTTGCAATGTTTAGTAACTTACTAACTACAGTAATATAATACACAGTATCACAAAGACTTCTGGATATCAAAAACACTCATTAATTATAATTATCTTACTGTTAAGAAATTTTAAATTGGTGTACCATTTTTCAAAAGAATCTGTCTGCAATATGCAAAGTTTGAGTTGGTGGGATCTGGGTTCTTATGTGTTTACTGTATAAATTATTTTCTTTAGCTGTAAATATAATCATAAATCTTGTCATGTTTGGTTTCCCTAACTAGCAGCTTTAAGAAAAATAATAAACATGGGGCCAAGTTTTGTTTATTGTAATAATCATAAATCATTTAAAAATTGTGTACGAATATGTAAAAATTTGCCCATTATTTGAAATATAAAATTGATAATTGGCATTGTTTAAATAATAGCTCAATATAAATAATAATTTTATGGATTGTTCTTACTTTAATTATTCAACAATAAAATGTTTTGTTTTTGAAATTGTATATGATGTTAGTCATCAACTTTATAAATTTATTGATTGACAATAAATTTATGTTTTTGATTCTAATATCACAATTCTCTTGTTATACAAAATATAATATATGAAATAGTGGGTTTAAATTTATAATAAATTATAATTGAACTATTACATTTCAGGTTAGTGGTAGCAGATCATTTACTATTGATTACGATAATAATTGTTTTTTGAAAGATGGAAAGCCTTTTCGTTATGTTTCGGGATCCATGCATTACTTTAGAGTACCATCATCATTATGGGAAGACAGAATGTTGAAAATGAAAGCAGCTGGTCTGAATGCTCTACAAACGTGAGAAATGTTTTTTAATTTTAAAAATTCTCTCTCTTGAATTGTGATTTTATATTTTATATTTATGCTATACTTTGTATAACTGTAGCTCTTAAATAGAATGTTTAAATGTTTATATACTGAAATGTGCTGACATATACAACTTTATATTAAATAGAACTAATGTAAAAATATTTGCAAGATTATAGATGTCAAAGAATTTAAGGATAAAACATTTTTCAAGATCTTTCATTTCAGCTTCAAAATCCCTAACTGTGGGAATGTGTTCCTCCATCTTTCACCCATGTCCATGGTAAATTTCCTGTAACTCTCCACCCGCATGACAGTAGTAACCTTTCCCACTCCAGATGAGATCAGATCTGACTAGAATAAATAAATAAGGAACAACTATAATGAAGAATAACTTATGAAATGCACAATAGACAGGCATAATGTATAAAATAGTGTTTATTTTATTTATTTTATAGCTTTGATTTTTTTTACAAAAATCAGGTTTCTTTTTGTTTCTAGTCTGTTTGATCTGATGACAGGATGTTTGATTCCAAAAAATGTTTTATCTCACATAAATTACTTATTAATTGTAACAATTTCATGATTACATAATTATTTAAAGTAAAATCTCACTATATAAAGTATTTATTTATTTAAAATCCTTTAACTAAAAACAAGAATCACAATAATAGGTGAGAATTTTAGTTAAAAAGATTTTAAATAAATATTCTGTATAGCGAGATTTTAATTTGAATAGTTAAATTCTTGAACTCCTTTACCTATTTTAGCATTTTTACTATTCTTATTTACATAGCAATCTTTTTTACAGTAGTAGTGTAGTTTTTCTATACGTGGGAATAATAATATCGTAAAAATTACAAAATAAAGAACTGATTTTTCAATTTTTTACTATCACATCCTTGATTGGTTTTTAAATTCTTATAATGTTTCATAAAAAATATGTTTGAAATTTAAATCTGATTTATTAAATTTATATAAGAAGTAACATTTATGAATAATAGTTTTGGTGAAATTTATATTAGCAATAATGTTCATAACTATGTTAAGTTTTATTTGCTGTTCATTTTTGCCTATTTTTAGTGATTATGTAAGGAAGAGACAAACAAATGTGCATAAAATATTTGTCATTATAATGTATGAACAAAAATTTTATGTAGGTTATAATAATAAGGGAAAACATAATGCATGTACAGTTTTATTTTCTTTTTGGAGTTCAAATGAATATCTTTCTTAAGAGATCTTTCTTAATTCTTTAAGGGAAATATTATACTTGTTTGGTGTTAAGTCTTTCAAGAGATAACTTGTTAACTTTTAATGCTTGTAATATTATAAGTTCTATAGGAAAATCTTTAAGTCTAATATCTAAATCAAATGAAGGTTGTTTAACATTTGATTACTATATATGTATATGTATTTTATTTTACAGTTAAACTACACTGTATATAAAATACTTTTGTACTTTTTTATTATATTAATAAAAGTTAAACATTCATTAATTTGCATAAAGTTTCATTCGTCACTGATTTAAAAATCAACAAGGAAAAATAGCTAAAATTATAAACATGATCACAGCTATAATCCAGCATATTATTAGATTTAAAAAAAGGAATAGATTTTCTAAAAGATTAGAATTTGTTTTTATTTCTTTTTAAATTCATATAATGAAGGATGAATCTACAAAAAAGTAGAGAGATAAAAAATAAATCCTTCTAACATATGTAACATATGGCAACATATGTAATTAAATGATATATATGAAGTAAGTATTAAAGAATCATAATAAAATAATTATCATAAATATATCGTAAGAAAAAACTTTATGTGAATTAAAATATAGAAAATAGGATAAAATAACATCATCTAACATTTATATAAGAATTTAGAAATGGATTTTTCATTTTGGGAAGATATTTTATATACAAATGAATTAATGGTTTAATTTTTGTTCTGTTTAAACAAAATTAAACTAAATGATATGATTTCTTTTAATTATAGATATATTGAATGGAATTCTCATGAACCTGAGCCAGGAACTTATATTTTTGAAGATAATTATGATATTGTAAATTATATTCAAACAGCTGGTAAAGTCGGTTTATTAGTGATTCTAAGACCTGGACCATTTATTGATGCAGAAAGAGAAATGGTCTGTATTGAATATCCTTTTAATTATATTTTGATATATAAAAGTATATTTATAATTACATTAAATCTTAGTCTATTGTTATACTAATTAATATTTTATAGGGTGGCTTACCATATTGGTTATTAAAAGTCAAGCCTGATATGCAACTAAGAACAAGTGACGCAGGTTTGCTTTATAATTTATAATAATATACAATACTATACACAGATAGTTTTATGAATCATATACAATATGTTTATAAACTGAATTTAGATTATTGAATAAATAATTTCAATTAATAATTAATAAATTAAAAAATAAATGGACTGTGTCCAAATTAAACTCATTGACTCATTCATAGAAGTAAAAGAATTTAATTATTTTTCAAAATAATGATAATGTAGCCAAATATTTCTACAACAATATTTAGCAGAAATGAATGATTGCAGAAAGAAAACTGCTAAATGATAAAATTTTAATTATCATACATTTGATTATTGAAATCTTTTTATATCAGTGTTCAATAATCTATCTTAAAATGATTAATATATAATTTAAATTTGGATATTAATTTATAATAGTTGCTGGTGTATAAGTCAACCTCAAGATTTTCAGCTCAAAATTCTAGTTTAGATTTGTCATAGGTTTGGAAGTTGCATAAGCTGACATCCAAATATGCATGTGATTAAAGTCTATAATAAAATCACAGATTTTTTTTTTAATTGACACACTAATAGTAATAGTTTTTCAATAAATATATATTTTGTAATTCATATGAAAAGCAATCCGGGCAACAGGATACAAATAGAACACCATTACAAATATTCAGTTATCTTAAGTGTAATAAAGATTTTATTATCAGGTCTACCAATAGTTATTGGAAGTGTTGATTAAGTAATCAACACTTCCAATAAAATATTAATAGTTTACACAGCATAGGATTACAGAATACAATAATAAAATACTTTAGTATGCCTTTGCTTATGCTGGACTTTTGGAAACAGCATATAATATATTGTTCATTTATACTGAATTTTTATTATTATAATTTCTATATTAAGAAGTTAACTTTAAACATGAGTTTTAGTTAGAAATATTTGCAGAGGTCTGCTGGAGTTAAAGCGGAGAACATCCATTGTCAAGAGTGCCATTCAACTTGTTCAAAAGAAACATGTTTACATATTATTAATATGTTTGTTTCTTTTAAATATTTTAAAGTCTATGCAACTGAAAATCATATCAAATAATTTTTTCAAAATTAAATTTTCCTATGCATGTTTATTATTTATTATACTTTTCATATTCAATAATCTTATTAAATAAATAAAAGTGATAAATCATATATTTATGTAATTTCCTGTATGAATTATTTGTACTTAAAATTTAAACATAACTTATTTGAATATCATTCCAACAGTGAAGTTTATATATTTTTAGTTTTCTCTTAAGTTTTATATTTTTTATTTAATACTTTTATAATTAAATAAGTTATTATTAGTAAATATTAATTATCATATTGATTAAATATTATTTTATTATAGATTATTTGTATTATGTCGATCGATGGTTTAATATTCTGTTCCCAAAATTAAAACCACTTTTGTATTCAAATGGAGGTCCTGTAATTTCCATTCAGGTAATTAAATTTGAAATGCTTTATCATAAAAAAAAAGTTATTATTGAAATAATTAAATTAAATATTTCATATAGATAGAAAATGAATATGGTAGTTATTCAGCATGTGATTTTAAATATACAAATCATCTTAGGGATCTATATTTACAACACTTTAACGACAGTGTTATCTTCTTTACAACTGATGGAAGTAGTAGTTCAGATTTGGTTTGTGGAAGAATTAATGGAGTTTTTGCAACTATTGATTTTGGTTCTGGTAAGCTTAATTTTGCTATTAATTAGAAAAAATTATTAATTAAATTCACATACTCAAATCATTTATAAGTTGAAAAAAATTTAAATTTAAAAACACAAATTAAATTAAAAAATGTATTTTATTTAATAATTTTAAGTGTTTTTGTGTTCATCATCAAAATGTATTTTTTTTAGCTATTCAAATCTAAATGATGTGCTATGATTATAGTTGCAAGATCACTCAAAAGATATTAGTTAAATAAATATCTTGCTTAATCCTTAAAAGCAGTTATAACAAGCAATTATCTATTGTGACATCGTCATAATGTCAGACTGCACTTTCAATATTTTAAATCAATTTAAAATATATGCTCTCGATTTTAGTAGTCTTGCCCCTGCACATCGTACTTTTTCTGATAATAACAGAGTCGTGCTGGTCATCTATCTAACTTTGTTCTAGAGAAAATTTTTGAATTAAAATAATGTGACTTCCAGTCCAAACCAGAAGTTTGTATATAGTTAATCAGGGTCTCCTGCCCCTAAGTTTTCCATATTTCTGGTCTTGACTTTTATCTATCTTACTCCATTTTAAATATTAAAGGAAGGACAAACAGATGGATGAATCCAGTGGAAACTTACAGGTCTGCAATTTGAAAATTGCAGCCCAAACATCTGTAAGCTTATTAGTTAAAGCTGATCACCAGATTAGATCAGGCTATATTTGTGATATTATTAATAATTAAAATGTTATGTAATTTGGTCTAGAGAATTTATTGATGCAGAAAGAGAAATGGTCTGTATTGAATATCCTTTTAATTATATTTTGATATATAAAAGTATATTTATAATTACATGAAATCTTAGTCTATTGTTATACTAATTAATATTTTATAGGGTGGCTTACCATATTGGTTATTAAAAGTCAAGCCTGATATGCAACTAAGAACAAGTGACGCAGGTTTGCTTTATAATTTATAATAATATACAATACTATACACAGATAGTTTTATGAATCATATACAATATGTTTATAAACTGAATTTAGATTATTGAATAAATAATTTCAATTAATAATTAATAAATTAAAAAATAAATGGACTGTGTCCAAATTAAATTCATTGACTNTCTGGTAATCATTTAGCTTTAATATAACTGTCAGACATACAGATGTTTATATTTATAAATACAGAGACATAGCTGGTTGAGTGTCATAGTGGGAGTTATTGGTCATTATTGCTGAGTTATCTCCAGTCAATGCTGTGAGTAACCAGTGTAGTTATATCTAAATTAATAGTTCTGAAAGTGAAGATTGGACAGAGGTCAGGGTAGCGTAACTGGCAATGCAACTGTACAGTGAGTGGGAGTTTGCAGGTTCAAGTCTCACTCTAGGTCAATTCTTTTCTTCCAGAACTTTCTAAATTAATTATAATTATTAAATTTAATAAGAGATTGCACCTAATACCTAAGTCTAGGCCAAATTATTTAAGTGTTCTAATTATTAATAGTAGCAGTAATATAGCCTGATCTAATCTGGCAATCATTTAGCTTTAACTTGAAAGCAGTGTTTGTGTATACTTTTTGTGCATAATACGAGTAACAGAAAAATGAAATGTCAATCTTTTTACTCTAAAATATCATTGCTGTCGGTTATATATCGGTTAATTGGAAATTAAAATTAATTATAAAATTATTTTTTGAGTAAAAAATATATTACTTGAAATGAACGTCTATAGTTCAGAATTTTGTATTAGCATTTTTAAAGTGAAATAATAACATATCATTAAATGTAAAGTTCAATAAATTTTAGTAAACTTTAAAATCTATCTTGTCTCCATGTTGAATGATATGATAATATAATTAAAATTTTTGCATAATTTCTGTTAATATTTTTATAGATCTTGTAATTCACTCAATTTGTCTATACTTCCTTTTGAACTAAGAAAGAATTATCCATTTCTTTTGAAAAAAAGCAGAGGACCAGGCATGTGTACAGGATTTTTAAAAGGGTGTGGTTTTAAAGAAAAACATTATATTTTCATAGGTTAATTTATTAATTTTTACAGTTCAATACAGTAATTAAAGTATATTTATTTAAAGACATCTAGAGAGATGTCTACTGGATGTAATAGACAAAACTCAATAATACTATCAAAGCATGCAGAAGTGATAATCATAAAAACTTCTAGTTTAAGATCCCACCACCAGAAATCAATGTGGTGCTGTCCAATACCTCGTTCCCCATACATTAACCTGTGGGTTTTGGTTGGGGTCATCTAAAAAGTGTCATGAATTAGATTAAGGTTCCTAACCATACTGTTTTAAAAGACAGAATAAAATTGCACATGAATAACATTACAGATCAGTTGTGTTCTGCACAATGTTCACCATTTGTAAGTTCTAATAGACAATAATGGAGTCTACACTGAGGAATTTCCATTCCATCACTAATGTTACTAATGTACTGTAGTCTGTTTGAGGTTTATGTAAAGTTCATGTAATAAAAATTGTTTTTTTCATGTCCAGTCTCCTTGAATTTGTTTTCTCAAGACCAAAAACATAGGCTAGCATGTGCAAACATCTGTTTATACATATCAGCCCATCAACAATTGTCATAAAAGCACACCTGTCATGATTTTACTTATTTCACAGCCCCATAAAGGTGGATTATGTATTCATTAGCAAGATTTGACAAGCAAGATTAAAGATTTTTCTGGTATATCATTGGAATAAGAGTAGATTAAAGTTTGTAAAAGCACACATTTATTCTAATATTTCACATTTTTAAAATCTAGATACTATTCCATATAATTTGTAATTGTTATTGTGTCCATATGTTTTTGTAATGTCTGTTTTGAAACTAAATTTCTTTTTATGAGGATCACTTCTGCATCTCCTGGATAATATTTTTACCAAGTTTGATCCAATTATATCTGGTAGATGTCTCTCTATGTCTCTCTTAATAGGGATACTTTAATTATGATTATCCTGTACGCGGTACATAGAGTAATGCAGAATAGTGGGCTAAGGAGGAACTAAACAGATGAAAACAGAACAAAAAAAATTGCAATTAATTAATATTTATTTTGTATTTTAACAAGTCTTCATTTAATGCAATTGATAGGGTCTTGGAAACTGTAACATTCATTACGTGAAACAATATGCAACAAAACCAACTTTAACATAGGATAAATGATGTAATTCAGTTATTATTATTCTAACAGGATCAATGTTTGCAACCATGTTTGTTTTTTACCTCATAGGATCAGTTTTATGGTTTATAAAGTAAATTCAACAATCATAATTGTGAAAGATTACAAACTTACTTGTTTCCTTCCTCTATGACAGTGTTTTTCAACCTGTGGGTCGCGACCCCCAGAGGGATCGCAAAGCCTTACACGGGGGTCACGGGTAAAAGAAAAAGACAAGTGTTTGTAGGTCCTACACTACATTAAAAAACTACAATTTTATCACCAAGGCTGTACGTGTTTATTTTACAGTAAAATTGGTTTTTTGATCGATTGTTAGGTCTCAACCATGGGCATAGCCAGGGAGGGACCTGGGTGGATACGGCCCACCCCAGAAAATCATAGCCGCAAAAGTGTTGAGCTGATTTGCAAAAAGAAATAAAAAGTAGAAAAGTAGAATCTGAAAATTTTGATCCTAAAAAAAAAAAAAAGGTCAACAGGTCCCTGTGCCTAATGTTATAATTAAAGGAAGTTTCATACCTTACGTGTGTTAAGTTATTGTCGATTCTCCTGAAACTTTCGTTTTAATCAGCAATAATCTGTCTCAACAGAAAGAAAACTAAATACATAGTTTTTAAAATCACTGATACAGTTATAATATGGCCCTAGGGGGGGTTGCCAGAATTTTTTAAGTTGTAAAGGGGTTGCGTATTCAAGAAGGTTGAAAAACACTGCTCTATGACATTATAACAAAATGATGTTAAGTGAGATCTTGCTGTATTTTTTTTTATTTAATTTCTTCTCCAATGGGAGGGGTTAAATGGTTAAACCTGCAAAAACTCCCATGCGCATGGTCTTGCAGTGGACTAAACATTATAATTAGTTATAAAGATCTGAATTTATATCTGTATTTAGGTTGTTGTTTAGAATAGCTTCTGACAAAACCTATGCTATGATTTTCAACAGGATTATCAGAAATTAATAAAAATTGACTGTGTGCTTAAGCAATTGGATAAGTGAAATTAAAAGATGATCTGAACTATGAGTTTCTTAGACATTATTTCTATAAAATTTATAAAGTTGAAGTATAAAAGTGTTGAATGACAAGCAAGATTAAAGATTTTTCTGTTATATCATTCGAAAGAGCAGATTAAAGATTGTGTAAAAGCACACATTGATTAATTAATAGCTTTTTTAATATATCAATTTAATATTTTGTATTTTTTAAATCTAGATGCTATTCCATATAATTTATAATTGTTATTGTTTTCATATTTTTTNAATAAAATTAAATTTTCTTCTGAATCTACACAAAATAATTGCAAATGATTATATTTGGAGTAGCTGATTGTCATTTTTAATCATCACTTTACGTAATTTTTGTATATTAAATTAAATGCTAATAAATTTATTTACGTACATATGTATACATACAGAGGTAAGTATTGGTCAATCAATAATTAATTCATCTCTAACACATCTATTTAATAATAACAGAATACGAAAAACTTTCTAAAGAAATTTTTACATTTGAAAATAATTTATTATCCAACAAAACTGATTCAAATACGATATGTAGTAAACCTTCACTAACTTGGACTAAAAGGGAGTGAAAGTTGTCTGAGTTAGTGGGGTGTTTTCCCCAATGAGATAACAAATGAGAAGATAGATATACAGTATAGTAATTTATTGTGATTGGCTTTATACAGAGTTTTAGTGATTTAGTAGGTTATACTGCTGAATTATTACAGAAAATAAGCTCAAAAAATTTCATAACAGTACAATATATAGCAATTTGCAATGTTTAGTAACTTACTAACTACAGTAATATAATACACAGTATCACAAAGACTTCTGGATATCAAAAACACTCATTAATTATAATTATCTTACTGTTAAGAAATTTTAAATTGCTGTACCATTTTTCAAAAGAATCTGTCTGCAATATGCAAAGTTTGAGTTGGTGGGATCTGGGTTCTTATGTGTTTACTGTATAAATTATTTTCTTTAGCTGTAAATATAATCATAAATCTTGTCATGTTTGGTTTCCCTAACTAGCAGCTTTAAGAAAAATAATAAACATGGGGCCAAGTTTTGTTTATTGTAATAATCATAAATCATTTAAAAATTGTGTACGAATATGTAAAAATTTGCCCATTATTTGAAATATAAAATTGATAATTGGCATTGTTTAAATAATAGCTCAATATAAATAATAATTTTATGGATTGTTCTTACTTTAATTATTCAACAATAAAATGTTTTGTTTTTGAAATTGTATATGATGTTAGTCATCAACTTTATAAATTTATTGATTGACAATAAATTTATGTTTTTGATTCTAATATCACAATTCTCTTGTTATACAAAATATAATATATGAAATAGTGGGTTTAAATTTATAATAAATTATAATTGAACTATTACATTTCAGGTTAGTGGTAGCAGATCATTTACTATTGATTACGATAATAATTGTTTTTTGAAAGATGGAAAGCCTTTTCGTTATGTTTCGGGATCCATGCATTACTTTAGAGTACCATCATCATTATGGGAAGACAGAATGTTGAAAATGAAAGCAGCTGGTCTGAATGCTCTACAAACGTGAGAAATGTTTTTTAATTTTAAAAATTCTCTCTCTTGAATTGTGATTTTATATTTTATATTTATGCTATACTTTGTATAACTGTAGCTCTTAAATAGAATGTTTAAATGTTTATATACTGAAATGTGCTGACATATACAACTTTATATTAAATAGAACTAATGTAAAAATATTTGCAAGATTATAGATGTCAAAGAATTTAAGGATAAAACATTTTTCAAGATCTTTCATTTCAGCTTCAAAATCCCTAACTGTGGGAATGTGTTCCTCCATCTTTCACCCATGTCCATGGTAAATTTCCTGTAACTCTCCACCCGCATGACAGTAGTAACCTTTCCCACTCCAGATGAGATCAGATCTGACTAGAATAAATAAATAAGGAACAACTATAATGAAGAATAACTTATGAAATGCACAATAGACAGGCATAATGTATAAAATAGTGTTTATTTTATTTATTTTATAGCTTTGATTTTTTTTACAAAAATCAGGTTTCTTTTTGTTTCTAGTCTGTTTGATCTGATGACAGGATGTTTGATTCCAAAAAATGTTTTATCTCACATAAATTACTTATTAATTGTAACAATTTCATGATTACATAATTATTTAAAGTAAAATCTCACTATATAAAGTATTTATTTATTTAAAATCCTTTAACTAAAAACAAGAATCACAATAATAGGTGAGAATTTTAGTTAAAAAGATTTTAAATAAATATTCTGTATAGCGAGATTTTAATTTGAATAGTTAAATTCTTGAACTCCTTTACCTATTTTAGCATTTTTACTATTCTTATTTACATAGCAATCTTTTTTACAGTAGTAGTGTAGTTTTTCTATACGTGGGAATAATAATATCGTAAAAATTACAAAATAAAGAACTGATTTTTCAATTTTTTACTATCACATCCTTGATTGGTTTTTAAATTCTTATAATGTTTCATAAAAAATATGTTTGAAATTTAAATCTGATTTATTAAATTTATATAAGAAGTAACATTTATGAATAATAGTTTTGGTGAAATTTATATTAGCAATAATGTTCATAACTATGTTAAGTTTTATTTGCTGTTCATTTTTGCCTATTTTTAGTGATTATGTAAGGAAGAGACAAACAAATGTGCATAAAATATTTGTCATTATAATGTATGAACAAAAATTTTATGTAGGTTATAATAATAAGGGAAAACATAATGCATGTACAGTTTTATTTTCTTTTTGGAGTTCAAATGAATATCTTTCTTAAGAGATCTTTCTTAATTCTTTAAGGGAAATATTATACTTGTTTGGTGTTAAGTCTTTCAAGAGATAACTTGTTAACTTTTAATGCTTGTAATATTATAAGTTCTATAGGAAAATCTTTAAGTCTAATATCTAAATCAAATGAAGGTTGTTTAACATTTGATTACTATATATGTATATGTATTTTATTTTACAGTTAAACTACACTGTATATAAAATACTTTTGTACTTTTTTATTATATTAATAAAAGTTAAACATTCATTAATTTGCATAAAGTTTCATTCGTCACTGATTTAAAAATCAACAAGGAAAAATAGCTAAAATTATAAACATGATCACAGCTATAATCCAGCATATTATTAGATTTAAAAAAAGGAATAGATTTTCTAAAAGATTAGAATTTGTTTTTATTTATTTTTAAATTCATATAATGAAGGATGAATCTACAAAAAAGTAGAGAGATAAAAAATAAATCCTTCTAACATATGTAACATATGGCAACATATGTAATTAAATGATATATATGAAGTAAGTATTAAAGAATCATAATAAAATAATTATCATAAATATATCGTAAGAAAAAACTTTATGTGAATTAAAATATAGAAAATAGGATAAAATAACATCATCTAACATTTATATAAGAATTTAGAAATGGATTTTTCATTTTGGGAAGATATTTTATATACAAATGAATTAATGGTTTAATTTTTGTTCTGTTTAAACAAAATTAAACTAAATGATATGATTTCTTTTAATTATAGATATATTGAATGGAATTCTCATGAACCTGAGCCAGGAACTTATATTTTTGAAGATAATTATGATATTGTAAATTATATTCAAACAGCTGGTAAAGTCGGTTTATTAGTGATTCTAAGACCTGGACCATTTATTGATGCAGAAAGAGAAATGGTCTGTATTGAATATCCTTTTAATTATATTTTGATATATAAAAGTATATTTATAATTACATGAAATCTTAGTCTATTGTTATACTAATTAATATTTTATAGGGTGGCTTACCATATTGGTTATTAAAAGTCAAGCCTGATATGCAACTAAGAACAAGTGACGCAGGTTTGCTTTATAATTTATAATAATATACAATACTATACACAGATAGTTTTATGAATCATATACAATATGTTTATAAACTGAATTTAGATTATTGAATAAATAATTTCAATTAATAATTAATAAATTAAAAAATAAATGGACTGTGTCCAAATTAAATTCATTGACTCATTCATAGAAGTAAAAGAATTTAATTATTTTTCAAAATAATGATAATGTAGCCAAATATTTCTACAACAATATTTAGCAGAAATGAATGATTGCAGAAAGAAAACTGCTAAATGATAAAATTTTAATTATCATACATTTGATTATTGAAATCTTTTTATATCAGTGTTCAATAATCTATCTTAAAATGATTAATATATAATTTAAATTTGGATATTAATTTATAATAGTTGCTGGTGTATAAGTCAACCTCAAGATTTTCAGCTCAAAATTCTAGTTTAGATTTGTCATAGGTTTGGAAGTTGCATAAGCTGACATCCAAATATGCATGTGATTAAAGTCTATAATAAAATCACAGATTTTTTTTTTAATTGACACACTAATAGTAATAGTTTTTCAATAAATATATATTTTGTAATTCATATGAAAAGCAATCCGGGCAACAGGATACAAATAGAACACCATTACAAATATTCAGTTATCTTAAGTGTAATAAAGATTTTATTATCAGGTCTACCAATAGTTATTGGAAGTGTTGATTAAGTAATCAACACTTCCAATAAAATATTAATAGTTTACACAGCATAGGATTACAGAATACAATAATAAAATACTTTAGTATGCCTTTGCTTATGCTGGACTTTTGGAAACAGCATATAATATATTGTTCATTTATACTGAATTTTTATTATTATAATTTCTATATTAAGAAGTTAACTTTAAACATGAGTTTTAGTTAGAAATATTTGCAGAGGTCTGCTGGAGTTAAAGCGGAGAACATCCATTGTCAAGAGTGCCATTCAACTTGTTCAAAAGAAACATGTTTACATATTATTAATATGTTTGTTTCTTTTAAATATTTTAAAGTCTATGCAACTGAAAATCATATCAAATAATTTTTTCAAAATTAAATTTTCCTATGCATGTTTATTATTTATTATACTTTTCATATTCAATAATCTTATTAAATAAATAAAAGTGATAAATCATATATTTATGTAATTTCATGTATGAATTATTTGTACTTAAAATTTAAACATAACTTATTTGAATATCATTCCAACAGTGAAGTTTATATATTTTTAGTTTTCTCTTAAGTTTTATATTTTTTATTTAATACTTTTATAATTAAATAAGTTATTATTAGTAAATATTAATTATCATATTGATTAAATATTATTTTATTATAGATTATTTGTATTATGTCGATCGATGGTTTAATATTCTGTTCCCAAAATTAAAACCACTTTTGTATTCAAATGGAGGTCCTGTAATTTCCATTCAGGTAATTAAATTTGAAATGCTTTATCATAAAAAAAAAGTTATTATTGAAATAATTAAATTAAATATTTCATATAGATAGAAAATGAATATGGTAGTTATTCAGCATGTGATTTTAAATATACAAATCATCTTAGGGATCTATATTTACAACACTTTAACGACAGTGTTATCTTCTTTACAACTGATGGAAGTAGTAGTTCAGATTTGGTTTGTGGAAGAATTAATGGAGTTTTTGCAACTATTGATTTTGGTTCTGGTAAGCTTAATTTTGCTATTAATTAGAAAAAATTATTAATTAAATTCACATACTCAAATCATTTATAAGTTGAAAAAAATTTAAATTTAAAAACACAAATTAAATTAAAAAATGTATTTTATTTAATAATTTTAAGTGTTTTTGTGTTCATCATCAAAATGTATTTTTTTTAGCTATTCAAATCTAAATGATGTGCTATGATTATAGTTGCAAGATCACTCAAAAGATATTAGTTAAATAAATATCTTGCTTAATCCTTAAAAGCAGTTATAACAAGCAATTATCTATTGTGACATCGTCATAATGTCAGACTGCACTTTCAATATTTTAAATCAATTTAAAATATATGCTCTCGATTTTAGTAGTCTTGCCCCTGCACATCGTACTTTTTCTGATAATAACAGAGTCGTGCTGGTCATCTATCTAACTTTGTTCTAGAGAAAATTTTTGAATTAAAATAATGTGACTTCCAGTCCAAACCAGAAGTTTGTATATAGTTAATCAGGGTCTCCTGCCCCTAAGTTTTCCATATTTCTGGTCTTGACTTTTATCTATCTTACTCCATTTTAAATATTAAAGGAAGGACAAACAGATGGATGAATCCAGTGGAAACTTACAGGTCTGCAATTTGAAAATTGCAGCCCAAACATCTGTAAGCTTATTAGTTAAAGCTGATCACCAGATTAGATCAGGCTATATTTGTGATATTATTAATAATTAAAATGTTATGTAATTTGGTCTAGAGATGAGCATTAGGTGCAATCTCAATTATAATTATTAAATTTAATAAAATTTAACATTTATTAATTAATTTAGAAAGTTCTGGAAGAAAAGAATTGACCTAGAGTGAGATTTGAACTTGCAAACACCCACTTACTGTGCGGTTGCATTGCCAGTTATGCTATTGAGACTACCAACTGATTTTTGCTTTCAGAACTATTAATTTAGATATAACCATACAGGTTGCTCACAGTGCCAACTGGAGATGACTCAGCACCCATGTCCTATAACTCCCACTATGTTACACAGCTGACTATTGCTTTATTTCGGCATGGTGTATATATACAAATATAAACATCTGGTAATCATTTAGCTTTAATATAACTGTCAGACATACAGATGTTTATATTTATAAATACAGAGACATAGCTGGTTGAGTGTCATAGTGGGAGTTATTGGTCATTATTGCTGAGTTATCTCCAGTCAATGCTGTGAGTAACCAGTGTAGTTATATCTAAATTAATAGTTCTGAAAGTGAAGATTGGACAGAGGTCAGGGTAGCGTAACTGGCAATGCAACTGTACAGTGAGTGGGAGTTTGCAGGTTCAAGTCTCACTCTAGGTCAATTCTTTTCTTCCAGAACTTTCTAAATTAATTATAATTATTAAATTTAATAAGAGATTGCACCTAATACCTAAGTCTAGGCCAAATTATTTAAGTGTTCTAATTATTAATAGTA
This sequence comes from Centruroides sculpturatus, assembly GCF_000671375.1. Taxonomy (NCBI): domain Eukaryota; kingdom Metazoa; phylum Arthropoda; class Arachnida; order Scorpiones; family Buthidae; genus Centruroides; species Centruroides sculpturatus. Next base: position 685,969 of record NW_019384554.1, read on the forward strand.
GCAGTAATATAGCCTGATCTAATCTGGCAATCATTTAGCTTTAACTTGAAAGCAGTGTTTGTGTATACTTTTTGTGCATAATACGAGTAACAGAAAAATGAAATGTCAATCTTTTTACTCTAAAATATCATTGCTGTCGGTTATATATCGGTTAATTGGAAATTAAAATTAATTATAAAATTATTTTTTGAGTAAAAAATATATTACTTGAAATGAACGTCTATAGTTCAGAATTTTGTATTAGCATTTTTAAAGTGAAATAATAACATATCATTAAATGTAAAGTTCAATAAAGTTTAGTAAACTTTAAAATCTATCTTGTCTCCATGTTGAATGATATGATAATATAATTAAAATTTTTGCATAATTTCTGTTAATATTTTTATAGATCTTGTAATTCACTCAATTTGTCTATACTTCCTTTTGAACTAAGAAAGAATTATCCATTTCTTTTGAAAAAAAGCAGAGGACCAGGCATGTGTACAGGATTTTTAAAAGGGTGTGGTTTTAAAGAAAAACATTATATTTTCATAGGTTAATTTATTAATTTTTACAGTTCAATACAGTAATTAAAGTATATTTATTTAAAGACATCTAGAGAGATGTCTACTGGATGTAATAGACAAAACTCAATAATACTATCAAAGCATGCAGAAGTGATAATCATAAAAACTTCTAGTTTAAGATCCCACCACCAGAAATCAATGTGGTGCTGTCCAATACCTCGTTCCCCATACATTAACCTGTGGGTTTTGGTTGGGGTCATCTAAAAAGTGTCATGAATTAGATTAAGGTTCCTAACCATACTGTTTTAAAAGACAGAATAAAATTGCACATGAATAACATTACAGATCAGTTGTGTTCTGCACAATGTTCACCATTTGTAAGTTCTAATAGACAATAATGGAGTCTACACTGAGGAATTTCCATTCCATCACTAATGTTACTAATGTACTGTAGTCTGTTTGAGGTTTATGTAAAGTTCATGTAATAAAAATTGTTTTTTTCATGTCCAGTCTCCTTGAATTTGTTTTCTCAAGACCAAAAACATAGGCTAGCATGTGCAAACATCTGTTTATACATATCAGCCCATCAACAATTGTCATAAAAGCACACCTGTCATGATTTTACTTATTTCACAGCCCCATAAAGGTGGATTATGTATTCATTAGCAAGATTTGACAAGCAAGATTAAAGATTTTTCTGGTATATCATTGGAATAAGAGTAGATTAAAGTTTGTAAAAGCACACATTTATTCTAATATTTCACATTTTTAAAATCTAGATACTATTCCATATAATTTGTAATTGTTATTGTGTCCATATGTTTTTGTAATGTCTGTTTTGAAACTAAATTTCTTTTTATGAGGATCACTTCTGCATCTCCTGGATAATATTTTTACCAAGTTTGATCCAATTATATCTGGTAGATGTCTCTCTATGTCTCTCTTAATAGGGATACTTTAATTATGATTATCCTGTACGCGGTACATAGAGTAATGCAGAATAGTGGGCTAAGGAGGAACTAAACAGATGAAAACAGAACAAAAAAAATTGCAATTAATTAATATTTATTTTGTATTTTAACAAGTCTTCATTTAATGCAATTGATAGGGTCTTGGAAACTGTAACATTCATTACGTGAAACAATATGCAACAAAACCAACTTTAACATAGGATAAATGATGTAATTCAGTTATTATTATTCTAACAGGATCAATGTTTGCAACCATGTTTGTTTTTTACCTCATAGGATCAGTTTTATGGTTTATAAAGTAAATTCAACAATCATAATTGTGAAAGATTACAAACTTACTTGTTTCCTTCCTCTATGACAGTGTTTTTCAACCTGTGGGTCGCGACCCCCAGAGGGATCGCAAAGCCTTACACGGGGGTCACGGGTAAAAGAAAAAGACAAGTGTTTGTAGGTCCTACACTACATTAAAAAACTACAATTTTATCACCAAGGCTGTACGTGTTTATTTTACAGTAAAATTGGTTTTTTGATCGATTGTTAGGTCTCAACCATGGGCATAGCCAGGGAGGNGATATATGCAAATTTGCAAAAACAATAATGGTGTGCTACCACAGTTCACTCTTGTGTTACAATGGAATAGAGACAACTGAATACACTGAAAAGCGACAACACTATGCTAGTTTACACTACAATCAGTGTTGCTGAATCGTTTTCTCGCTGCACCAGAAGTGACACAAAGCGCAACTCACAAAACCTGTGACACAAAGCATGCCTCACTTTCAAACTCTCACAAATTATTTTCAATATTTTACATTAAAATTTCGCGACCCCATGTGGGGTTGCAACCCATAGTTTAAGAAGCCCTGCTATAACGAATACTTACATAATTTTAATCTTTTTTAATACTAATTATGTAGTGTGTCTCAGAAATACACTGATATATATTTTAATGCGAAATATTAACAGAAATAATTACTGTAATTTTGTGTGGATTATGTGAGGCAGTGTATTTTTATTTTAATATTATTGTTTATAGTAAAGAAAAGTAGAAAAGATGCAAAATTAGTCTAATTTTGTTTTACACTTTTTTTAATAACTAATCTTTTTCTTGTGATTCATCTGTTAAAAATTTTTTTAAATATCAAAAAGTACTTAAGAAATATAAACAAACAACTTGAGAAACCTGATTTTTGTTGGATGGAGGTCCAGGTAACAAGTGTAACTGCCAATACATCTGCACAATAAGCAGAAATTGTGGGTTCGAGTCCTGCTCTTGACAGATTCTTTTTTTCCAGAAATTCTAAATTAAAATTTATTTATTACAATTATTAAAATTATCATGAGATGATAGCTTAACCATCTACCTCTAGACAAATTTCTTCATATATAATTATTAACTTAGCCTAATCATAGCTTGATAATTTGGCAAATTGTCTGTCCTTAAGAAATGTTTGTGGAAATATAAGAAACATTTTTACTCTATACTTTTCAGTTATCTAGTTTTTATATTAATTAATTTTTTATTTAATTCTTTATTGTTAAGTGTATAGATTAAAAAATGTTATATTCTAGAATATATTATTATTCAAAAATTTGATTATTATTAATATGTTTTCCTGTATTTTATAGCTATATGTTTCATGGAGGTACATCATTTGGTTTTTCTAATGGTAATTATTTTTTAAAATATTTTTGTATAATTGCTTTGTGTAATTAAAAATGATCCTATAATTGTTCTATTAATATATTAATCAGATAATCAGCCAATGACTGTTGTGATAGAATGCATAATTAATGTATTAAAATCAAAAGTCTTAATAATAAATCTCAAAAAAGAAAAATTATATTTAAACTATAATGAATCACTTTTTAATTATTTAATTATAAAATACTGTAAGCACAATTCCACCAATAAATGTTCTAAATTAAATGCACAGAAACGTATCATTTACGATTACGTAGCAGCATAAATTACAAAGGACAATATTTGAAGTAAAATTTTTAATTTGTAAAAAAAGGAAAGATATAATTTTATAGGAAAAGATTAAAAATTATAATCATAGGTTTTTTGTTTCAGATATTTAATTAATTAATGGCTGATAAAATAGCAGTTTATAGGTACAGTCAAACCTTTATTTTCAAACATAATTCATTCCTAAAAGTTGTTCAAAAACTGATTTTTTTCTAAAACCAAAACAAAATTTCCCATAAGAAACAATATAAAATGGATTATTCTGTTTCTGACCTTTCAACATAAAACTTTTTTTTTTACCTTAGCTATATTTCATGCATAAAAATGCCTACAAATGCAATATAATATTATATTAATAAGTATAAAATATAATATAATATATTAATAAATTTCTGTTATTTCATTTAACATAAGCATGTTTAAACAGGAATTTTTGGATGCCATTTTTATTACATGAATGCCAATTAACATGGTTTTTATTGATTACTTTGATTTAGATTTAACTGTGGCACATACTGAAAAATGGAAATAGTATCTTTTCCACATATGCATTGAAGTCTAATTTAAGTAGAAACATCATCAATGATTTTTGTCATGATGTCTAATGATGTGGGGCAATCTCAGTGCCACTAACTTCTGAATCGGTAGTCCTGTCATTGATTGGTCAGGCCGTCGACTTTCTTTAACATAGGAAGTGTAGGGAGTTGAGCATCTGTCTCTCTCTAACCTTGGCTCTTGCCGAGTAGCTTGTTCGGCAATTGTATGACAAACAGTGCAATTATGAATTTTAAATTCTGTTTGTGAACTGAATTGTTCAAAAAGTGAGGCATCCAAAGACCAGATATGGCAATTGTATTACTGTCTGACTGCAGGTGGGTCCAATTAACAAAGCCGGCGCTTCCTTTGCTTACCCTTGTTTACAAGTCAATACTTTACAAGTGGTATTACCCGACCGCACGTGGGTCCAATTGACAAGGTCGCGCCTCTTTTGTTCCCCTCTGCTAAGAGGTCACTACTTTACAGATTTATTATTTACAACATTTATATCCGAGTGTTTGTATCATTATTTTAAAAGTTTCAATAGTTTCATGCAATACAATACTGTTGAAACTTTTTAAAAATCGAATCATTTCCAATGTTAATTTTGTAAGTATTCATTGTAGGTGTCAACCTATAATGCAGGGCTTCTTAAACTTTTTTTATTCACGACCCCATTTATGATTGTGATTTTTTTCATGACCCAAAAAATATAAAATAAAGATATATGCAAATTTGCAAAAACAATAATGGTGTGCTACCACAGTTCACTCTTGTGTTACAATGGAATAGAGACAACTGAATACACTGAAAAGCGACAACACTATGCTAGTTTACACTACAATCAGTGTTGCTGAATCGTTTTCTCGCTGCACCAGAAGTGACACAAAGCGCAACTCACAAAACCTGTGACACAAAGCATGCCTCACTTTCAAACTCTCACAAATTATTTTCAATATTTTACATTAAAATTTCGCGACCCCATGTGGGGTTGCAACCCATAGTTTAAGAAGCCCTGCTATAACGAATACTTACATAATTTTAATCTTTTTTAATACTAATTATGTAGTGTGTCTCAGAAATACACTGATATATATTTTAATGCGAAATATTAACAGAAATAATTACTGTAATTTTGTGTGGATTATGTGAGGCAGTGTATTTTTATTTTAATATTATTGTTTATAGTAAAGAAAAGTAGAAAAGATGCAAAATTAGTCTAATTTTGTTTTACACTTTTTTTAATAACTAATCTTTTTCTTGTGATTCATCTGTTAAAAATTTTTTTAAATATCAAAAAGTACTTAAGAAATATAAACAAACAACTTGAGAAACCTGATTTTTGTTGGATGGAGGTCCAGGTAACAAGTGTAACTGCCAATACATCTGCACAATAAGCAGAAATTGTGGGTTCGAGTCCTGCTCTTGACAGATTCTTTTTTTCCAGAAATTCTAAATTAAAATTTATTTATTACAATTATTAAAATTATCATGAGATGATAGCTTAACCATCTACCTCTAGACAAATTTCTTCATATATAATTATTAACTTAGCCTAATCATAGCTTGATAATTTGGCAAATTGTCTGTCCTTAAGAAATGTTTGTGGAAATATAAGAAACATTTTTACTCTATACTTTTCAGTTATCTAGTTTTTATATTAATTAATTTTTTATTTAATTCTTTATTGTTAAGTGTATAGATTAAAAAATGTTATATTCTAGAATATATTATTATTCAAAAATTTGATTATTATTAATATGTTTTCCTGTATTTTATAGCTATATGTTTCATGGAGGTACATCATTTGGTTTTTCTAATGGTAATTATTTTTTAAAATATTTTTGTATAATTGCTTTGTGTAATTAAAAATGATCCTATAATTGTTCTATTAATATATTAATCAGATAATCAGCCAATGACTGTTGTGATAGAATGCATAATTAATGTATTAAAATCAAAAGTCTTAATAATAAATCTCAAAAAAGAAAAATTATATTTAAACGATAATGAATCACTTTTTAATTATTTAATTATAAAATACTGTAAGCACAATTCCACCAATAAATGTTCTAAATTAAATGCACAGAAACGTATCATTTACGATTACGTAGCAGCATAAATTACAAAGGACAATATTTGAAGTAAAATTTTTAATTTGTAAAAAAAGGAAAGATATAATTTTATAGGAAAAGATTAAAAATTATAATCATAGGTTTTTTGTTTCAGATATTTAATTAATTAATGGCTGATAAAATAGCAGTTTATAGGTACAGTCAAACCTTTATTTTCAAACATAATTCATTCCTAAAAGTTGTTCAAAAACTGATTTTTTTCTAAAACCAAAACAAAATTTCCCATAAGAAACAATATAAAATGGATTATTCTGTTTCTGACCTTTCAACATAAAACTTTTTTTTTTACCTTAGCTATATTTCATGCATAAAAATGCCTACAAATGCAATATAATATTATATTAATAAGTATAAAATATAATATAATATATTAATAAATTTCTGTTATTTCATTTAACATAAGCATGTTTAAACAGGAATTTTTGGATGCCATTTTTATTACATGAATGCCAATTAACATGGTTTTTATTGATTACTTTGATTTAGATTTAACTGTGGCACATACTGAAAAATGGAAATAGTATCTTTTCCACATATGCATTGAAGTCTAATTTAAGTAGAAACATCATCAATGATTTTTGTCATGATGTCTAATGATGTGGGGCAATCTCAGTGCCACTAACTTCTGAATCGGTAGTCCTGTCATTGATTGGTCAGGCCGTCGACTTTCTTTAACATAGGAAGTGTAGGGAGTTGAGCATCTGTCTCTCTCTAACCTTGGCTCTTGCCGAGTAGCTTGTTCGGCAATTGTATGACAAACAGTGCAATTATGAATTTTAAATTCTGTTTGTGAACTGAATTGTTCAAAAAGTGAGGCATCCAAAGACCAGGGTTTGACTGTATTTCTTTCAATCTTTACCATAGAAACTTAAAAAAAGTTATGTTATTTATACTTAATAATAATAAATGTAAATAACAATTGTTTTGTCAAGTTATAAAAACTTTGAGACAGTCTCAAACTTTATAAAAAAGTAATATTATAGTTTCATTAAAAATTAACCACAATGAAAAACTGCTAAGTACTGTTACTAAAATAATTTTATGCTATTGGTCATACATCAAAATAATATTAGTACTTTTCAATTGGAAAACGTTTTAGAAATAATATTTAAAAAGTTAACAGTAAAATATTAAATAAACACTGTTACAAAAAAACTTGGCACACTTTAAAACTGGCATGCAATAGTAGTCAAATTCTGCATATGGAATGGTAGTAAACAAAATAAAAAAAATCATATTATTATTACAGTACAAGAATATATAATTGAATAACAGTTCGTAAATGTATATTAGTAAATAGTAAAACTATCTCTGATAGTGGTCAGTTTGCATTAATTGCTAGACTGGGCTTGTCATTGTTTGATTTGTAACGTTTATGGTGTGCAGAATTTCATTACTTTGCACACCTCAAAGCCCAAAGAATTACATTACTTTGGGCTTTGAGGTGTGATGAGTGTATTTTCACAACAAAATGTTTAATACTATTTGAATGAGTCTATTATTATATATATATATTTCACAGTTTAAAAAAAAAAAATATATATATATATATATACTTTNTTTGTAAATATTATGTAAAATTTAAATAATTCAATGAATATGTAAATACAAAATATAATTTCACTATATTTATTTAAACACATTATTTCAAAGAACTTTAAAAGATTTATTTAAATATTTTCAATCTTTTTTACAAAATTATCATTTAAAATTTTAAATAAAAATATTTATCTAATTCATTCTGATCAAAGTCCAAATGTTCATCAAGGAATTTATAATTATATAAATCGATTCAGACCACGTTGAGTTGGATCTAAATGTTAATATATGGAATCATTATCTGCTATGTTTTAAAAATGACTTCTAATTATACTTTCAATAAAATTGATTAGAATTTTACCTATTTAAAAACTTTTCATAAACTTAATCAAGTGTATTTTTAACAATTTTTTAGTATTCAACTCTTTGGAATGTATTAAAAGTAAATGACTTTTTTATATCGAAATATCCCATATCTTTTGAAGAAATGAGCCATGTAAGTAGTTAAGTAAATTTATATATATGTATTTTTACAATTTATAATCAAATTGTGTATTTTGAATATAAATAATAATTATTAATTAATTTCCAAATTGTTGGTATGTAAATATAATATTCAACATTATTTCATTACATTTTGAAATTTTATTAGAAAATATATATGTTAAATAAAACTTATTGTATATTTTATGTTTGTAAAGTTTGTTATATATAATAATTTATTTACTTAAAATTATTTAAATTTATATTTGACTAATTTATTACTATAAAATTCTATAAAACAAAAGACAAGTATTAGTAAATGTAATAAATTTAAAGTATAAAGTTCCTCAAGAGTATATATGTTTCATATATCAAAAGATACATTTCTATATCCATAAATGTATTTCTCTATATACATTTACATACAGAATAATGTATTTCTATAATAAATGCAGTAATAACTGATAAGTAATTTGTAACAAATATCTCTTGATAATTAATAATCTGGAATAATTGAATTAAATTAGATAATAAGTGTCATTACTGTTTAAAACACCTATTAAAATGAATCAATTATATTTAAATGCAAATGATTGTTTTAATATTTTCTTTGAACATTTCAATATGATTTAAGATTGAAAGAGAAAATATCATTAAAAACTAAAACAGAAGTTAAAAATATCTGCTTTTCTTTGCATCATTGAAAAAGTGCTTCATGCTTTAAGTAAAGTTATTTATGTAATATATCTTTGTCCAGGGCTGTCCAACTTTTATATTAGTGTGAACCAATTTTATTTCTCCAAAGTTTTAGTAAGCCAAAATTGACTATAAATATTAAGAGATAGAATGTAATACTGTGTTATGTATAAATTAGATTAGGTTAACTTCTAAATAAAAATGTCTTATAAGAATATATTGTATATAATGAAACGTTGATGCAGGAAAAAAACATAGATTTTAAAATGTTTATTAGTTATCAAAACAATTGTTTTTAAACAACAGCAGAATAAAATAATTATAAGTTGTAATATTTTTTATTGATTAAAAACTAATAAATTATATGTACTGTATATAAATTTGATTATATGTGAACATAATTTATTTCATAACATAAAAATCTACTGTAATAGTAATATAGATTAAAATGAAAGTTGGCTAATGGGAAGTTTGTGGCCAAATTTGTTGAGTCACAAGTTCTATGTCCACTAATATGTATGAAATATTTTGAATAATTTTTTTTTGAAGATGTTCATGGGCTGCAAAAATTGTTTCGTGAGCTGAATGCAGCCTGCAGATTGCCAGTTGAACAGTCTTGTCTTTGACAAGTCTTTTATCATACAGAAGTAAGGATGGTTGACACAAATGTTCTGTTTCTTTCTTAACTACAATCTTGTTCCTAAGAAGGAAACATCTTTAGAAGTGTGTTCAAAATCATGAGATAAAAGTTGTAAAATTCTGAAAAAGAATTTTTTGATTTTTTAAATATATGAGCATTTTGAATCTATAATTCTATCTATTATTTTGGTTTTAAAAAGTATGAATTTATATTTAAATCAAACTTTTTATTCCTTTGTTTATTTCAGGGTTATGGATTTGCTGTGTATACAACTATGGTTTCTTTTCTTACTACCGATCCAGTTATGCTTTATGTTCCTGGCCTTCGAGACAGAGGATATGTATATGTAGACCAGGTAAAATTGAAATGCATATTTTTATTTGAAATTTATTCTGATTTTTATTTAATCTTTATTTTATATATTATTTAGACTTTACAAGGTATTTTGAGTCGTGGTGAAAATATTTATTCTTTACCAATTGTGGTAAGACCAAACCAAAATATTACAATTCTAGTAGAAAATCAAGGACGTGTATGCTTTGGTAGTGGCATAAATGATACAAAAGTACGTAAAATTTTAATTTTTATTATCAAATTCATCTTTAAATAGACTTCTGAATAAATAATATATATTTTAATTATTTTAGTATTTGCCGCTTCCATCGGGTCCTGTACCTTCAGCAAATCCTAAAATGGATTTAGGAAATATTGAAATGTATATTGTAAGTACTGTTTTATGAAAAACGAAATAAATAAATCTTTTTTTATCAGAATTGAAAAGTAATTTTTATTGTTTTTTCATTAAATAAGTATGCATGTTATAGGCAGAATCATGGATCTTTACATAGAGATAATTATAATGTAGTGCATTAATCATTATATAGTATCAATTCATATATTGTTTGTTTTAAATACAGTATTATTCAAATTATAATTTAATTCTAATAATTCCAATTATCTTTTATAAATTTTAAATAGAATCAACTTTATTTCTAAGTTTTGTAAATATTATGTAAAATTTAAATAATTCAATGAATATGTAAATACAAAATATAATTTCACTATATTTATTTAAACACATTATTTCAAAGAACTTTAAAAGATTTATTTAAATATTTTCAATCTTTTTTACAAAATTATCATTTAAAATTTTAAATAAAAATATTTATCTAATTCATTCTGATCAAAGTCCAAATGTTCATCAAGGAATTTATAATTATATAAATCGATTCAGACCACGTTGAGTTGGATCTAAATGTTAATATATGGAATCATTATCTGCTATGTTTTAAAAATGACTTCTAATTATACTTTCAATAAAATTGATTAGAATTTTACCTATTTAAAAACTTTTCATAAACTTAATCAAGTGTATTTTTAACAATTTTTTAGTATTCAACTCTTTGGAATGTATTAAAAGTAAATGACTTTTTTATATCGAAATATCCCATATCTTTTGAAGAAATGAGCCATGTAAGTAGTTAAGTAAATTTATATATATGTATTTTTACAATTTATAATCAAATTGTGTATTTTGAATATAAATAATAATTATTAATTAATTTCCAAATTGTTGGTATGTAAATATAATATTCAACATTATTTCATTACATTTTGAAATTTTATTAGAAAATATATATGTTAAATAAAACTTATTGTATATTTTATGTTTGTAAAGTTTGTTATATATAATAATTTATTTACTTAAAATTATTTAAATTTATATTTGACTAATTTATTACTATAAAATTCTATAAAACAAAAGACAAGTATTAGTAAATGTAATAAATTTAAAGTATAAAGTTCCTCAAGAGTATATATGTTTCATATATCAAAAGATACATTTCTATATCCATAAATGTATTTCTCTATATACATTTACATACAGAATAATGTATTTCTATAATAAATGCAGTAATAACTNATATTCAAAGGTATTTTTTTTTGTTTTGAAATTACTCAAATTAGCATAGTCACATAAACATATACAATGTTAAATATCCTAAAATTTAAATAAATGTTTTTTTGTAAATTTTTTCATGACATTCTATTCAAACTAATTTTACATTAACAGAATGTAATATATTAATATATTTTATATCTATGATATAACAGGATACCATAGTGGCCTGAATGTCAATGTATTTTTCCTGTTTTAAAGCAGCAAAAATTGCTCTCAACCTATATTCGAATCAGATTAAAGTTTCCTTTGATTTTGTTAACTGTTTGTGGTACTGTACTGTACATGTCATACAGGGTTAAACTGATGCTAAAATTTGGTGTGTCAATTGTTTAGTAATATTAAATGCCACCATATTGTGACTTGTTATGCTACGCCCTTCAAACTATGCACAAGAATTCAGTGTTTGGCACGATCATAAATAATTGATTAGCCATTTATTTTTAACATATTCAACAAAATCAGTTTTGGTAACTTTATTTTTATAACTTTATTTCACTCCTAGGAATCTGTACTAATCGAGCAATTGTTAAAAATTAGGGGAAAGGTTGCTGTAATTTACTGTGAAATTTATTCTATTGTAAAGTGTAAATCTCTATTAAAATCATATCAAATATAATTACATGTTTTAGACTTTAATCTGAAACATTTGTTTATAGTTATGTAAATAAATGTATACAGTATAAGCAAAACCGAAATTCAATATTTTGGCTTTGTTTTCGATAGTCATAAAACTTCAAGCATACTTTCCAGAGTAGACTCAAAGTATGCAAGGAAGCTCACTTCCCCTGGCATGATTTATATACTAGGCAACCTACTGCTCAGTGCACATCTAGTAGAAAATCAAGGACGTGTATGCTTTGGTAGTGGCATAAATGATACAAAAGTACGTAAAATTTTAATTTTATTTTTTAAAGTTTATTTTGATATAATCTTAATTAAATAAATATTAATCTCTAGGGTATCATTCAAAATGTAACTCTCGGTTCAACAATACTCACTGATTGGACTATTTATCCGGTATCATTAAAACCTGAAAATTTAATTAAATATTTGATTTCTAATGCAGAAGATACAGATATTCCATGCACTGATTGTACACCTGGATTTTATATGAGTTTATTTAAATTACCAAATAAACCAGGCTATCCTTATGATACATTTTTAAAATTAAATGGATGGCATAAAGTAAGTTATTTTTAATTTATCAATCATTTTATAGTAATAATGTTATTAAATATACTTTCAATAATTAATATAAATTAATATTTTTTAAGTGTTTTAATATTAATNTCAAGCATACTTTCCAGAGTAGACTCAAAGTATGCAAGGAAGCTCACTTCCCCTGGCATGATTTATATACTAGGCAACCTACTGCTCAGTGCACAGAACATTATCTTGATTTTGTTCTATAAATTTTATTAATTTTAATTAATTTTATTGATATGGACAGAAAAGAGCAGCAATAAGTTATGATTTTTCACATATAATAGGGGCATCTGATGCATATATTTCTTTTTATAAAAAAAAAACACCTTTGAGTACAATTTTTTGATCAACTAGATTTATGATTTAAATGCAATTTGTAAAAATTAATAGCAAAATAATCAGAAATTCATTTATGCTGATTGATTTCCAGGTAAATCCAAATTTTAAAAAAATTATTTCTAATTAAAGCCATTTTGAAACGGACCTGAGTAATTTTTGTAATCACAGAAAAAATTTACAAAAATATATGGAATTTTTATTAGAGTTAAAAGAACAGTAAAACTATGAATGTTGATGAAGACACAGTTATAAAGGGTTTAAAGAAATAATGTGTTATCAACAACTATTACAGTAATAATAAAAAGGCAACTTATATTAGGGTCCTAATTTTTTTCTAAAATGTAAGGATTACAAAATTGGGAGACTTATATTTGGGGTCAGTACAGTATATATTAATATATTCAACAGAACAGAATATATTAAGTTACATAAATAACTGGTTGTAACTAATCATTAGCAAAAAAATTATATTATTTTGTAGATCTTATTAATAATAATGAATTTGATTTAAATTAACTCTCAGCATATGATAATTTTCCAAACTTAGGACAAATTAAACTTTTAAAAATTATCTTCAATATTAATAATGTTTATGTTTCAGCATATTTAGATATAGAATATTAATGAAATTTTTTTCAACATAAAATAAGTAAAAGAAAATATGTTTTTCTATATGCTGAGTATAAATTAATATTCTACATTAAATTTAATAATTGAAGAATCTCAGTAAAAATAAAACTCATCTGTAATTAAATATTGAATTTTACTTTGAAATGTTAGTTTTATCTTTATTTTATTTTGTAGTTAAGAAACTTAACCTATAAATATTTTAAAATATTTTAATCTAGCTACATTACTATTTATAACTAAATCTTTCTAAAATATTTTATTGCAGGGTGTTGCCTTCTTAAACGAACACAATTTAGGTCGATATTGGCCAATAATTGGTCCTCAAGTTACACTGTATGTTCCAAGTGTTTTTTTCGAATCCAATAATGAATGGAATAGTATTGTTCTGTTCGAATTGGAGCATGCACCCTGTGATGTTTCGTCTACCTGCATTATATCTCTTGTCAAAGATCCCATTCTCAATGGAACTACACCAAATTAAATTTTTTCTGCCATGTATCAACATACAGTAACTTTTTAATCAGATTTTATGAGTGATCTCAATAAAACACCAAAGAATAAAATTTTTAAATTTCAAAGAAAATGGGCAAATAAATATCTAGATTATTTAATTATTCCCTGTGATAATGGGAGTTACTGTTATTAATTATTGTAAATATTTCTTTTTAAAATACTGTATATTAATTATGTTTAAAGTATATTTAACAGAATAAAACTCCATTTTACTGAATAATGTTTTATTTTTTTCTTGTAATTCATTTTTAATTGAAATAACAACAAAAAAAAAATAGTAAGGACTACAAATGAATAAATTGACCCATAATCAGAAAAGGTAAAATTTATTTTTTAAGTGATAAAAATAAAATATAAAATTTGAAAGTGCAATTGGGTTCATGAAAACGGTAATTATATACTGTATTTTTTGCCTAAAGATAAAATTATAACAATGTATTTATACAAATGCCCAACATTATGTCTAATAGTACATGTTAGTCTGCACATGGACTTGAATGCAATAGTGTTACACGTTTTATCTGCTCCTTTACAGAGCTCTTGCAATTTCAAGAATTTTTTAATCCTTTATGAATGTTTGCATTTAATAAATGAATCAAAATATCACGAATTTAAATGTAAATTGCAATACAAACAAGCAATTTTTCCAGACCAGATACCACTGTTTCAGTTAATTTAAAAGAGAGATACTATATAACCAAAAAACTTTAATAAAGTACACAAAATTATACATAACTGATCCAGATTTCAATGCATAGCATTATGACAGTGGGGTCAAATGGAAATATTTATCGAAACAGAGCAGGATGAGCGATGAAACTGAAGATCAATGATGCGGAAGGATAGGAAGAGGCCATTTTGGATCTGTTTGCGAATTTAAAATTGTTTGAATGCGTTTAACTGCTGACTCCGAGCGATATTTCACTACCCGAGAATAACCCGCCAGAAAAGCATCTTTTTTAACTTTGTCCATTACATAAAAATACAGCAGTTCTATTAAGTTTATATTGAAAAAAAAAGATGCCGACCTGTCAAATAACAAACCACGTGCAAACTAAGCAAGTGGAAGCTACACCACAAACATGGCGAAGGGGAGGAGCAAACGTGCATTTTATCATGTGACAAGCGACCTTGAAACTTCTATTGTGTCAGAGTGACATAATTTCTGGCGAATATTTCTTTCACGAATCGCACTGGCATTTTAGGTTGAATGCTTGTGATGTAAATGAACAAGTGTATCATCACTCGGGGTCATCTGAGGAGTGACGTCACGTTTGAAGGAAAACATGCCTTTTTCTTTCGGTTCTCATAGATATTTAACGAAAGAAATACATAAAATGTTTAGGTATTAAAAATCTCCTATTAAAAATTGAAAAAAATGTGTTGTTTGAAATCCATAAATATAGTATAATATTTAGTTTAAAGTTTAATTGATGTTAAATAATCATAAAAGTTTATAGGTTATACTATGATTCAAGTTCAAATTTAAACTAATAGAGAACGTAAGCTGTTTCGTATTGCCGTATTTCCTGTTGCAAGGTAATCAACAAATATAATACATAATATATATATGGTATATGAATATTGCGGTATATATCTCATACATATACAATAAATAATATAATATAATAAATTAATTTTATCATTTGAATAAATACAAGAAGTTAACACCAGTATCAATTCTCTGTTGCTAGCCACCATCTTGGTATGACGACGTTTTCTTATCGTCGATTGGCGATCAAAACCGCATAAGTGGTCTGCACCCTTTTAAACCCACTCTCTGACATTGTCAAAAACTCACCACCTCATACTTAAAATTTTGTTCCCTTGAAACCATGTTTTTTTTAGTTCTCTTGTAAAATTTTAGGAAATAAAGATACGATGTTTTGATCGCCATCCCACGATATTCTCGCTTTGTAAAATAGCAATATAATATATAATGATATTAATTATTCTAAAATTATATCTTACCTTTGAGACACGAATGATTTCATTTCTCCTATAATACCAACAGTTTAACTGTACTGAACATTTTATTTTTATGATTCTGCCAATGTTCTCGCCTTATTTGCATATACACTGTGCTCTTATGTGGAATCTCTTCCTCCCAAAGACAATATGCTCTTTCTGCAATAGCGTCGAAAATTAAATTTCGCACTTGAATGTTTATTAAATTAATGAAAAGTAGTTTTAAAACTTGTAAAAATAACATAAATATATACGGATAAGAACTTTTAAGAGCCGTTAGCTTCCTCTATATCCTTAGCTTCCATCCTCTCGACGGCCTTGATCCTAATCATTTCAAACGTGGTTGGCACAATCATCTCGACTGGGAAGTAGCTTAACATTGAAAACTTGCGAGGGTCTAAATCTGATTCGCAACTCACCATCTAATCGAGTCAAAAACACGAATCAACAATCAAGAATCTCTCTGCCACGGGGACATCGGGAAGGCTTTGTTACATGTCCATTGTGGATTCGATCAGACAACAGTAAGGAACTTGGCGGTAAATCCTTCACGCCTCGGCCATCAGCCATCCTTTCTCTCCTTAATAATTACAATACAGTACACAAAAGACTACTAAGAGAGGAGAGAAAAGCAGGTTATCTATAAAATTACATGTCCTGACTGACTGACTGATTGATTCATCATCGCCCAGAGCAAACTGCTGAACCTAAAGAAGTGAAATTTGGTACACAGTTAGGGTACGCCATTAGAATGCACACTAAGAAGGAAATTTTCGAAATTCCCCTGCGGGAGGGGAGAGAGAGAGAGGATTAACTTTAAAAATTATTTATTTAGTGCTCTTTTTATGAGAAATTTATGATATAACGCCTAGTTTTTTTTTAATTATTATTTTTGGCTAATTTTTTGAACGATTTTAAGACATGAAGAAAAAATATATATAAGTAGGAATTATAACTGGAAAAATTGCTAATTTACAAGTTGTTGCATTGTCTAATGCAAGAACTTATTTAGCATTGTTAATACAAACAATAACATAAAATAGCAAGTTTCTTAGAATTCTTGGAAGCTAAACAATTAAAAAAAAGTCATTTCTGGTTGATTTCTTTGTTTTGTTTGCACCTTAAATCTCGATACAACCTTATATAGAATCGTTTCTACGAGTATAAAACTGTCTTAAATAACCTACAAAAATATAGAATTTACATTTCAGGGTCAAACAGATAGACTATAAAAGAAACTGTAGAGAATAGTTTCATGCACTGTATGGATTAATCTTTCTCTACTTGTTAATTAATGTCTTATTGCCATTAAGTTGGCTAGATCTTAGCCGAATTATAAATTTTTATCGAAATCTACTGAAAATATAGAAGAATTTTCAAAAATTCTTTTTGTTACGAAGCGTATTTTAATACTAATGACCAAAATGTCAAGCAACTCTTTCGAGAAGTTTTTTTTTTCATAATGATTTACACTAATTTCTGGATTTTATTTTTCACTAGCAAAGTATTTTATCCACGAAACTAAATTGATCACTTCTAAGTATAGAGTATAGACGATCAGAGGATACTTAATAGCATTGTTAAAATGAGGCCATCCATACCTTGATGTATTAACCACCGATCGAATTATCGAATTCTTTTCTTTAAAAGTATCAACTTTAAACCGTTTACAAAATAAGAAATTCGACTGTAATTTTGTTATATTGAAAATCTATTTGAGGTGTTAAGAACCTTTTTTTTTTTTTTTAGCTCAGGTGCTGCGTTGCAGATCTTATCAAATGCTCACCCCAAAAAAAGTATGGAAAGTTTGAACCAAACTAGAAAAGAAATCATCGATTTTCGATAGAATATTTATATAAAAGATGTTCCTAAACAAGATAAGATTTTCATATACAATATTTATTATTGTTATATAGTAAAATTTTCCATTTGACTACGATGCGATGGATTAAAATATAGATTTTTCTTAAGAGATTTAGCAAAATTTAATTATAAACGTATCTAATTACTTATTTTCATTGTAGAAAAGTGTATAGTAAGACAATTTTAATGAAGAATATTGAAGAAATTAATTATAAACTTACAAATTTGTCAAAAATATTCATAAATTATTCAATTTTGTTTATTTTATAAATGTATTTTTAGCTAAGACGTCAATCAAAATACCGCAGCAACAATAGAAACTATTCCCTCGTTGTTGTTATTTTTTTTTAAATAACTACACAAAAAATGTTTTTATACAATAAATATACAATTGTAAAAGATACGAAAGATTTGTAAAATATTTTTTTTTCTCTGGGAATGTGTAGTTTCGTCATTAAAATTTGTAATAGAATGCATTTGTTTCTTGTCTGCGTAGGTGATTATTCACTCGTTTCGTCTATAAAAAATAATAATAATAAAATTAATGATGATGAAAAAGAGAAAGAAATCGATTCGTGAATCATTAGAAGAGAGAAATGAGTAGAATCGATTTTTATCAATTTTCCTTCGTAAAAATCGATTTTAAGATTATAGAAAATTGAAGTCTCTTATGTGTTTTAATTCGTATTTAACTTAATTCTAAGTATTTTTCGTTGAAGAATATTTCATTTTAATAAGGTTAAATTCGGATTCGTGTTAATACATAAAAATAATTTAGAAATTACGCTAATTACTTTGAATCTGAGGAGAAAGTATCAAATTTTGTCCGTCATTTAATTGTTGAAGCGCATCTTTTATTATTATTTTCTATATGGTACTATACTTTCTAATTATGCTTGTGACTGAGGAATTTGTATGTTACTTGGTGTTTTATCTTCTAAATTTGTCGAAAATATTCATAAATAATTCATTTATTAATATATTTTTTTCTCCTATTTCTATTGAATGCCAGTTTCCTTCAACCGCAAAAAGAAAATAATGATAATAATCAGCGATAAGTTCTTATATTAATCCCTGTAGCATCTCTAAGCGGAGATACATCCCTTCTTAGGGATTGTACGCATAGACATAAGCTATCGTAGAAACAATAACCCACCGCCACTAGAAAGAAATTATTAAGCAAGGAACTGCCATACTGATATGGATGGCATGTCGTATGCAAACCATTGATACACACGACAATACTCGACAAAAATGGTTGAACACCAGTTAAATTTTACTCTTCTTTACCTCGTGACTGTTCATGTATCCTAGTATTTAAGTACGATGCGTCTTTTTTTCATCTATTGGTCAACCGCTTATGAGATTTTTTACGTCACTGGAATACATTCGTATATAACTAATCACCGAAACAACACTTTTGATTCACGTATCATACACTAATTTTTCTCGCAATTTTCGAATAATACATCTACTTGTATATTTACTATAGATATATGTGTATAATATCTATGGGAGTATGGGTGTCTTCATATAAAGCAGCATAAAAGATGCTACTTTATATAATCTATCTAATCATTTATTCACGACTAGTAATCAAATGTTATTACTTACCTGAAACGAAATGTTTCTGACAAATTCTTGTACTGATATTTACTTTATCAGTATTGAAATTTTTCCAGGTTAATTCTCCAGAGCCATGCAAATTGCCTTCACCGTGAAAGCCCCTCGGTTTTGGGTCCTTGATGACAAATAATGCCAGGAATTTTGAAACACGATGTTCCTTTCTTCTCGAGTGAACTACCATTACACCCAATTACACAACAATTCGCCATAGTAATATTCGCGACGAATAAACAACACAAGAAATCCAACTAAAGCGCCGTAAACACAAATAAAACGTAAACCACAAAGATGGCGTCGGACAATTGAGCATCTATGACGTCGACTTGAAACCTCTCTATATCCGCTCCGCTTCGAGCTATTGTTCTGGCTGTGTTGTTTGTGTGAATTAAGGGGATTTACGAAAACAAAATATATTAATTAATTAAGAATTGAAATTGCCGCGTAGTGCGATTAGATGGAGCGTAGGTTCGTCTCTATTTTCTTTGTTTTATTTACGTTGTGTAAGTTATACAATTGATTAGAGATTCGTTCTTGGACGCTCGTGCAGTTCGGTGAACTTTACATTTATATATCCTTTTATCGGTTATTGCAATTTCGCTAATTAAAAAACAATATTTTACTTTATTTTATTTGTTTTCTTCTTACTTATTCTCGACTAACTTTTTAGTTTTCTTACTATTAAACAAGGAAATGTCTGATAACTTACGTATTCGCTTATATTTACTTTTTATTTTTTCGGTTGTTATATAAGGAAAAAGTATGCAGATCGACTAAAAATGACTCCATACGTCTAAGATTTTTGCATTTTTGGATTCGGAGGACATTGAAACATCGAGATTTCAAGAACGAGGACCATAAGACCCTTTGATTAAGGTCCACAATCAGGTAGAAAGAGATGGGGCCCTACATACCCCAGACAAAAAAAATTCCTGGGGAAATGTACGCCCGGATTCGATTCCGGATCCCACAGAGACTCGGCCATCCCACCGAATTATACAATTTATTATTTAAAATAATAAAATCTGTGAAATAAACTCAGCCAAAGCCCTGTGTATCAGATAAAATGCCCATTAATTATGCTAACAAGAGTTATTTTAAAGAGAAAAAAAAGTATAAAACAAGAGTTGAAAGGCAAATACAACTTGACACGCTGATAACTGGATTGCTCTCATGGATTATTAAAAGTAACTAATTAAGTAAATTAATGATTTACTTGATAAAATTACTGGCAAATTTCCGAATTACATGGAAAATAAGTGTTCCAAATTCTTTTCATTACTATTTTTTTTTCAATTTTATTTTCTAAATAAATTTATTGGGAATCTCTCTGTTTTTATTACCATAAAAAGATTTTTTATAGTCTTGTAAAATTTATGATTTATATTCAACTTGTCATATTTTATATCCAAAATACATTTTTATATATTATTGAAAATCAATAAAATATTTAAAACAAACACTATCTCTCACTAACATATTAATTCAACTTCAATGGTTTGCTATCTAAAAATCCTATATAAATAAATAAAATATAGTTATGACTAGTTATTTTAGATGAAGGTATTATGATTGGCAAGTAAAACTTATCTTGATCAAAAACTATTCCCACGGAGAATGAGAATAAAGCAGTTAATCTGTAATCAAATCTGTAAACTCCTGTATTCTCCGTAGTGTGCCAAAATTACTTCCTCTTGGGCCAAATCCGCCCAGCGAACATATTTGACACATAACTTTTAATTAATAGGAATGGCCCTACATTTTATATATACGGAATATAGAAAATATTTGTGGTCCTCCTGTCTAAGATTGCCAATCGAAAAGTTTGGGTACCAATGGTCTGTGACGACAACACGGGGCTCTTATGTTTCCATGATCAACGATTAGTGATGTGATTAATATTGATAAATGGAAACGGCAAGATTTTGGAGAAATAATTCATAAAATCTCCGAAACTGAACGAATCGTAAGAAAACATAAACTGTCTCCAATATCAATCACCATTGTTGTGTTACATACCCAGACTTTCAAGAAGTAATCGTGATTCGTATTAGCACCAATACAACATGCAAAGAGCCGCATAGGCGAGATTATTATTAACTTAACCATACGTAAAAGCTACTAATCACTTTGGCCGATGCTAAATGCCATTTAGCTATTGTAAAGAACACAGAATTTGATACACAAACCGAAAGAAATGGATTTTAGAATGGTTAGTCTCTTAAAAGCGTACTTAAATATGGCGGAGAACTCTATCTGTAAGAATAAACTGATGAAATATAAATTAAACAACGACTGGTATTACTAACAGAAGAAGATTTTTTTTTAACATTTATATTACCATTTTTCTAATTGCAGAATGATAAATAGCCACAAAACACAGAATGTGGCATCTGTAGATTATTTAATTTAATTTGATTAATTACCTATAACAACAAACAGGAGATTGTTATTGGTATTTAACTGCAAACTATAAACAAATGGCTAATAATAGCAAATGCTCGATTCTTCGGAATATTCTAAAAATAAAATTAAGGGTTCTTGTAATTTTAACAGTTTTTAAATATACAAATTACAAATGCTAATGTTTTTTTTTTTTTTTTTTTAAGAAAATTACTGTATAATCAAGAAGACTCAAGCAGCTAAAGGAGTAACAAAAATCACATCTGAGAAATAAAGAACATTGAAGA
>NW_019384554.1:711888-720763 GCF_000671375.1 Centruroides sculpturatus
CACTCGGTAGATATTCATGTATAAATCAATTTTTAAAAGGGCGGTAGAATGGACAGAATAATGTGCAAATGTTTCCACTTTCTACGGATATGTTTAATATATAATTTTTTTTTTTTTTTTTGGTATTTTTTAGACGATTTTTTGGTCTCCTCTTCCTCAAGAAACGGATCTAAAATAGACAAATACTCTTACAGAAAACTAAAATCTCTTCTAAAACGTTTACAATACTGTTTAATATATCTGTACATGTCTTGTGTTCTTTTTTTTTTCGTTGTATTTTCCTAATGATCACCTTTGTCAAACGTTAAGCGAATAATAAATAACTCCGTCTTTTTTAACTTGTTCTCCGTCTTCTACTGGATATAAAGAATCGAATGATACTTTTGGTGAAGAACTGGCGCCTTCGGGGGTTCCCCTTTCGTCTTGGCACGTTGATTGATTGGTTTGATCCAATAAGTAAAAGGGATTGGATAATTTTCTCTCTTTTTCGTACCACGAACTGACGTTTTCCGAATGCGAGTAATATCTCTTGTCCTTGATGAACTTCTTGTCGGTCGACACTATCTGGTTGGCAGGTATGGTCATATGGTGCAACTCTCTTTTGTTGGCGTATGTCCATATCATGTGTCTGTCACTGGGCCTGTTGTGTTGTAAGGGAGGAGACTGAAGCTGCGTTTGGATCTGTTTGAGTATTTCTGTGGTGGAACCGAACCTAGGCCTTATACCTCTGACGGAGGGCCTTCTGGCGAATCCGAAAGTGGGATCGTCGTCTTCTTCGGCTACGCTGTACCTCTTGCGTATTCTTTCGATTCTTTCTAAATCTTGTTGCACGAATCTTTCGAGTTCGTCGGAGGCACATCGAGGACTCTGAGATCTAGTTTTGATTTGTCTCAATTTAATTTCGATCCTCTGTTCTTTCTCGTTTCCTCCGGGAATTACCCTAATGCTCTGGTTAGCTTCGTACTTGACGCTTCCGTACGTCGCGTGATGTTTCAGACTCTGTTCGAAGTGTGCACGAAATGCGTTCCTCTTGGTTAATGGCTGGATCCGGGCTAAATCCTTTAATTTTGGCATGACCGTCGTCAGTTTGACCGTCCTCTGGATTCTTGTATCGGTGTTTGCGGTTTCGTAATCGGATGGTTTCTCGCGATCGTCGTCCACGCTCGTTAACCACTTCAATTGTTCCACCAGCGACTGAGTCGATAGTAAAGGCGATTTGGGTCTCTTCACCTGTCTCTTTTTAGCTTCGATCCCCTTGAGGAGAGTACAGGTAACGGCATTCTTCTCCATTATTCTACGTATTTGGGAATTGGTTCTAATAACACCTTTGGCACTTTTTAAATCCTCGTCTTCGCTATCGACTTCTGCTTCACTTGTGACGATTTCGTCCGTCTCCACAGACCTAACCGTCTCCTCCTTCGATTCGGGCGTGTTTGGCACATCGTTCGATTCTAACGCGTTTGGCAACTCCGAATATATTAATTCCGAATCTAACGAATCTTCTTCTAATTGTTTTAACAGTCCTAATTCTAAATCGTAACTATCGGAAGCTTCGACGATTTCGTCGTCCGTGCTAACGTTTTCTTCGGTACAACCGAAATCGGTCCTTATTTCGTTTTCGATTTTAATATCGTCTAATTTTATGTCTTTACCGTCATCGTCTCCTTCTTCCTCCACGAAACTGGTCATCTGTTCCTCCCAATCTGGGGCTTCTCTCTCGTTATCCGTGTCGTCTCCCGATACGTCCTCCGAATCCTTATACCCTTCGGGTGGCTCGAAAGGCAAATGATCCTGATATTCGGGTGGTGGTTCGAACATACAAAACACATCGTTGACTTCGGGTGTACGTAAAGACAGAACATGTACCTCGTCGTCCGTGTAGTAAGTCACTAAATCGTCAAACGTCACCCTACGGTGTCTTATGGATTGACGATTGTGGACTTTCTTCAATAATGATTTTAAGTGTTGCTCTTCGGGCATTTTACCTTCTTCTTTATTCAATTGAGCATCTTGTGAGATAAACTCCATATCCAGGCAGAGGCTACATCACTTTTCTCACGTTGGTGTAGGAATCGATCGTGGTGCACTACAAACCCGGATCTTGGAATGGTTCATTCCGACTGCGAAGGTGGGAAATGACTATCAACAGATAACCGATTAGTTCCCTTAGCTGATCGATTAGTCTCATTTTATTACTTCCTGTTGTTCCAAGATATTTCATTTTATAGTCCTTCCAATATTTTATTTCATTCTATTGCTTTTTTTCTAACCGGGCCGTAAATATGGCGTTGGGTTGTTCCCATATTTAATTTGGTCGTTGACCTTACTTCGGTTATATACGGCATTATATATATGTATATGCATATAAATTGGAAGTTTATATGGGGAATTTTATATTTAAATTTTATAAATTTACTTCTAGTTGTTTCTTAATTAAAGAAATTCCTCCATATTTAAATGTGTGGCATTTACAACCCCAAAAATCTATCTGAAAATATAAAAAATAAAATATCCAAATTCAGAAAGTAAAAAATTTTTATATTTATAAATTTCTATACAATTAATTTATAATTTAAGATTAAAAATTTTTTTTCATTTTTTTTAAATTAAAAATAAATTTTTTAAAGATAAACATTAAAAAAAATATATATTAATTTTATAAACGGTGGCTGTCTATAATTGATTTAGTCTGACATAAATATTTTAAAGTCTATATCAACATTTAAAAATTAAAATAAATCAATAAAATGTTGACGAAAATAAAACACAATTTATTAATAATTTATTTAATATATTTACGTTAATTTTTTAAGAACCAAAAAAAAATAATAATAATAATTAAGAATAAATTTATTTTAAATTTGTTTATTTGAAAATGCTGAATTTTTCTACACACGAATTAAAATTGAACAATATATTACAACATTCCACAAATGGTTTGCATCAGTTCAATATAAGTATACAACTATTACTTAGTTTCTTTGACTTTGAAATGATATACATATATATAGATATATGTATATTACAGCAAAACTTATTGCTTTTCAAAATATATATTTTAGGAAGATATATTTATTTGTATCTAGAGATAAATTTATGCCTACATTGCATATGGAAAACTCTTTTATTTTAATAAGACTTCGGCCTTCCAAAAATATTAAGGGAGTTCTTTTATGGTAAATGGCTCCAAACAATATCTCGGATGAAAACAAATTCTGTTTCATAAATTTTAATATAAAAAACTATATTAAGCTATTGAAAAATAGTTTTTCTTCTTTGTTTTTTTTAATTATATTTTTACACAGCTTCGTTATAATTTTTCATTTATTAAAGTAGAAATTGTTCTTTTTTTTTATTTTAAAGTTAAACTAATTAAATTTAAAAATATGTTTACGTGTTATTTTACAATTGCTCTCTTTAACGTTAAGTTGATGTTATTTTGAGCTATGAAACAAATAATAATCTAGGTAAAATGAATAACTGTAATATTCGGTTTGGGGGTGTAATCGAGAATTTGAAAATATTGCGGTTAAATTTACATGACATTTTTTATATCATACAAAATAAATAAGTAAAATCAATCTCTAATGGTGTCGAGTGTCGTTACGTAATTTCTTTGGATATGATTCGATCCATATATGTCACATTTCTTTAACGATTAGATAAAATTAAAATGCAACCGCTTCGTTTCTATGCAACAATAACTCTATAAAAGTCTCGAGAACATTTGTATACGTAACGTTCCTATAATTTAATTGTAGAGAGAATTATTTCTGTAATTCTGTGTGTTCGGTCTTCTGTTTCTTTTTGGCACGGATGTCGGCCAGTGTCTGTTCGATCGAACGTTGGTCTCTCTTGTTGTCGCTGGGAACTGTTAAAGAAATGAATGGAATGAAATTAGAAACAGTTTTTGGAATAGATTTAATTAAAAAAAAAAAAAAAGTTCACCATTTATAAATAAAATAATAATTGGAAAGAATATATATTTCATATATATAAAAAGAAATATTTAAAGAGAATTCTAGTTTATATATTTTTGAAGATTACACTTCATGCAGGAATGCTGTCATATATTTTGATGTGTAATTGGTATTTGTTATGATGCTGTTCTTTGCTGAATCATGGATTTTAAATGTTGTTTTTGGTATGAATATTAAGTCTATTTTCATCAAGAATCATTGCTTAATATTTCATATTTACAAATTCAAAATAACTACGAAAAAAGAAGAGGAAGAAAACAAACATGCACAATAAAAACAGTAAAAATATTGAAATAAATTATAAATTTCATTAAAAAACATGATAATGATACAAATTAAATTATATTTTGAAACAGTTTAGTGGTAAGTACAAATATTTGTATAGGTTCAGGAAGTGAAGAAAATCACAATTAAAACAATGATAAAAATCAATATCTACATCATTCTATAACATGTTAAACAATTTAATGTACAGTACAACAAACAGAATTATTAATTCAAATTTGCAATATATTAAACTGTTTATCAATTTCTTTATTTATCGAAATGAAATCATCAGCTTGCTTTCCTTATGAATATATGTCTGCTAGAATTTTATTTTTTATATCCATACATAAATAAAATCTATAGATATACATATATCAAATATAATAAAGGTTTTTTCAGAAANTATTGATATTTAACTGCAAACTATAAACAAATGGCTAATAATAGCAAATGCTCGATTCTTCGGAATATTCTAAAAATAAAATTAAGGGTTCTTGTAATTTTAACAGTTTTTAAATATACAAATTACAAATGCTAATGTTTTTTTTTTTTTTTTTCTAAGAAAACTGGGCTTATTGAAGAAAGATTTTATATTGTTCATATATACATTTTAATATATATTAATTACAACTTATAATTGATCGAAGGTAATTGTGATTCTGTGCAAATCTACGATTGACATTAATAACCCGATTTGCATAATGGTTTGCATTCGATACAAATTTGAGCCTTTAGAAATTTTAAAAAAAATAATAATAATTTAAAATTTTATATTTTCTATTGGTTCTAGCATCAGTTAAATATATTTTTACATATATTTAAACAGCATACAAGATTTAGATACAGAATATTTTCGGGCTTGTGTATTGAACTTGGTATGTAAATCGATAATTATAGAATTAAGTATTCTAGTGGGGATTATTCTAAAATCACTAGTTATAGTTAATAAGCACGAATATTCTTAGAGGAAAGTTATTAGCAAATTCCATTCGCTGACACACCCGATTTTTCATTAAATTTAACAAAATAATCTTTCTTCTTCACAAACTTTTATTAAACAAAACCCTAAATCTCTCTCTCTCTCTCTCTCAAAATCGAGATTTCAAGAACGAGGACCATAAGACCCTTTGATTAAGGTCCACAATCAGGTAGAAAGAGATGGGGCCCTACATACCCCAGACAAAAAAAATTCCTGGGGAAATGTACGCCCGGATTCGATTCCGGATCCCACAGAGACTCGGCCATCCCACCGAATTATACAATTTATTATTTAAAATAATAAAATCTGTGAAATAAACTCAGCCAAAGCCCTGTGTATCAGATAAAATGCCCATTAATTATGCTAACAAGAGTTATTTTAAAGAGAAAAAAAAGTATAAAACAAGAGTTGAAAGGCAAATACAACTTGACACGCTGATAACTGGATTGCTCTCATGGATTATTAAAAGTAACTAATTAAGTAAATTAATGATTTACTTGATAAAATTACTGGCAAATTTCCGAATTACATGGAAAATAAGTGTTCCAAATTCTTTTCATTACTATTTTTTTTTCAATTTTATTTTCTAAATAAATTTATTGGGAATCTCTCTGTTTTTATTACCATAAAAAGATTTTTTATAGTCTTGTAAANAAAAAAAAAAAAAACATGTACAGGGAGTAACTTCTTATCAAAAATCGTTAAAGTGGTTCATTTTTTTTCATAAATAAATGCTTCTAGTACCTTACAAACTAATAATTTACTGTAAAAATATTGTAATACACAATTACAGTTAAATACAACACGTAACTGGTAATTGAAAACACAAGGATACACGTGGAAGAAACAATTAAATTCGCGTGCCATTGTTTAATCTCAATTGTCTATGATTTATTACTCTAAAAAATGTAGTAAAAAAATTAAAAAAAAGAAATTACGTTTTCATAAAGATCACTTAACAATCGCACGCACTAATTCTTCCTTTCTAAATTAAAAATAAAAATAATAATAATAATAATAAATTAATTAAATAATACACTAAAATTTCGTAATTAAAACTACGAATTCTAATTAATAAATTTTATTTAATATTTATCTAATTTGTATCGAGTTTTAAATGACAAAACTGTAAAATATATACATTTAATAAGTTAAGAATCGACCAGAGATTAAAGAAAAGTAGAAAGAACAGCAAGGTTTATGCTTGAAAAACTTATCATTCAGACGGTAATTGTCATGTAAAATCAACTTATTTCCACTATAAAAAAAAAGTTAATTATCCATATCTATCACGGCATGTGTTCCTCTGATATTATTTATATTACAATTTTTGATTTCGTCCTATTATTACTAGACATAAGCAGCTCGACCAAATTTAATTCTAGCAAACAAACTGTTTATTACTTTTCTAGAAATGTTATAATTAAAAAAAAAATAAAAAATTATATATAAACATACGTTTTAGTGATATATAAATATATATATAAATGTAGTAGAGTGGTGGAGAAATTTATCATCTTTCATAATTACTTTCTTTAATATATGTACTAATATTAAAATATATAAGAGTAATGTAAATGTAAAGTCCAGACAAATTTATATTTGTCTGCAGTGTTATCATTTAAAATCATAACAATTTTCTGTAAATGCTTTCTCAAAATAGTTCATTGATCAATAATTTGTATCGGGATGAGGTTAAAATCAATTTAATTCTCTTTTTTTTTCCTTCCTTCTCCTCCTCCTCCTTCTTCTTTCTCTTATTAAAATGACTTTTTTAAAGTTATAAACTTGAATATATCAATTAATAATAGTAAAAAAATATATAAAAACAATTTAGAAATTGTTATACTTAAAACTCTTCCATACTTAACAATATATTGTTTTTAATTATTTATTTATTAAGGATTTTGTGTGTATTGTTCACCTTAATTGGAAATAAAATTATAAATAAAATTCTTAAAAATTAATATATTACTTTTTTTTTTGAGAATTTATTTATACTTTTTCCTTCTTAACTAAATAATATTTTTGATTATTTTAAGAAGCATTTATTATTTTTATTCCTAAAACTCTTACATAATTAACAATAATAAATGCTTCTTAAAATAATAATAAAAAAAAATATTGTTAAGGAGGAAAAATCATAAATAAAATTCTTAAATTTTTATAATTGTAATTAAAATCATAAGTATTAATTATTAACAATTTTAATAATAATAATAATAATAATAATAATAATAATAATAAATTAATAATTTATTTGTATTTTTTAAAAATTAGAATTTATTTATTTTTATTTAATGACCATGAATACAAACAACCAAATGTTATTTAATGCTTAAAAAATGTTTAAAAATCTTATAATAATGGTAATTTTATCGATGAAATGTAATAAATATTAGGTAAAAAAATATATTTTTTATATAAAAAAAAAGTGATAATAAGGAAAGAATCCATCATAAAGAAATAAAAAAAACTGAAAGAAAAAGTCAGTTTGTATATTAAAAAAAGGCTAAGAAACATCAAAAAAATATAATAATAATAAGGCATAATATAAAAAAATTTAATATTTTTTTAATAAAATATTTTATTAAATAATTTTTTTTTTTAAAAAAAGCCTTAACCATATTAAACAAAATTCAATTTTTTAATATCGAATTTCATATACACATCATCAAGATAATGCATTTTCTAATCCCTAAACTAAAAAAATATAATATAATAAATCCGTTTAGGAAGCTTTAAAAAGTCATTAAAATTTATTTTCATCTTCTAAATAAATTTTAATTATATTTTATATTTTAAATAAAATAAAATACAATACAATTTTTATTTACCTTTCGGTTTTTAAGTAGAGATTCGCGTTTTACTTTCTTTTCTCTAAGAAGAAAAGTCTTTTAAAATAAGTTTATAAAAACGTTTTACTACGAAAAAAAAAATAATGTGTTGTAGAAAAAGAATTTTTAGTTTATAATAAGTTTGCGTGACGTGATTTCATCGTGAGATACTTTAAATCGGGCTCGAATGCGTTTTCTATCGATTATTACGAGGAAAACATCTTGAAATTCACGAAAACATTCGCTCTCCTTTCTACAATTTCTCTAAAAATCTCGATTAATTATAATATTAACTTATATAATTAACATTACCACTGATTTCTTTCGCTTTGATTATAGTAATAATAGGTTAATTTTAATTAAACGTAGTAAAACGCAATTAACTTCTCTTAAATTAATTTTAAAAATCGTACCAAAAAAATAAATAAAATAATTAAAAATTTATATATTTTTTTGTTTTTTTTTACTCGGATAAGTTTATATAAATTATAAAATAAGTTTAAAGTTTTAAAAATTTCTCTATTGATTGAGTAGTGTGTTCATGTTTAACGTCAAACGTGTACTACACACGTGACAGGAAACGTTGTTTAGTTTGCTCTTCTTCTTCTTCTTTTTATTTTATTTATATTTTATTCACGAAAATTGTCTAGTGTAAATTGTATTTCTGTTAATGAAAAATCTGTATATATATATTTTTTTATTTTCCTATAAGGAACCAATGGAAATTAGCACAGACATTTTTATTGTCTATAGCAGATTATCACCAGTGCTTCAATACAATTTTTTCGTGTTAAGTTATATATATAATATAT
>NW_019384554.1:722546-799035 GCF_000671375.1 Centruroides sculpturatus
GTGTGTGTGTGTGTGTGTGTGTGTGTGTGTGTGTGTGTGTGTGTGTGTGTGTAAAACATGTGATAAGATGACAAAAAGATCAAATTGCTTTATTAGTCAAATGAGTTGACAAAGAATAGAATGCCCAGAGACACTTATATATGGATATAATTATGTCATCTCCCCTCTCATTCGATCTTACTGCAATAAATTTAACATATACATACAATCCTGACTAATACAACTACAAGAAAGAAGAAAGGAAGGTTAGTTAGGAAATCTACCGGTAGCTAGATATGTGGGTCCTGAACTGAGTGAATATCAACAGTTCTCACTTCGTGCACGGTGAATGTATGATCCATTTGCATCCAAATGAGGGCAAAGCAGTTATTATTGAACATGTGCTGAGGCGGTTCCTTGGAACTCTCTGGAACGGTTATCCCAATTATTTCTTTGTCTCCGTTCCTATCTTGTCTATCTTGGCTCTTTCTCTCTTTTGCCTTCTGCCTTATACACTGTCTTCCGGTCACTTTCGCATGACCTCTCTCTCTCTCTTTCATGGCAAACCCAAAAGTGTCCTTTCTCCTCACCTCTGTCTAATGGTCCCCTCGGGCAGGACCCCGTCCTGTCCCTTTTGGAGATTGGCCAATCAGGACCCACAAATATTACAGTTCCTGTCATATGACAAGAAAGGGTTAAATTAAAAGCAGAAGGAAGAAGGATTATAGGAAAGAAGAGAGGAGTTCTTATTCTATATACAGTATAATTATACAACAAAATAGCAGAAAGCCACACAGGAATGTCAACAACTTAGCCAACCAATTGAACACCATCTGGCAAGAAATTTCCCAGGAACCATCCACCAACTTTATGAATCAATGCCTTGCCAGGTAACAGTTATATTCAAGCAATGGGCCAATGTCTTATTGACTTCCTCACTTTGCATAGCTCTTTCTCTGGAATAAATCATCCAATCTATTCTTAAACTGTAATAATTTCTTTTCTGTGCATTTACTTACCATGCCAGTTTTGTCCCAATTGGATAGTTCATTCTAGTGCATCAATTTTCTTGTCAGAGTATTTAAATAAAAACCAATAGGTATTGTAAAACATGCAATTTTTTTTTAACATACCTGTCTTAAGCAGACAAAGTCTCAGTCCTGAGTGTTTCTGCTACACTCAGGTTTTACTAAGATATATTTTTTACACAGTAACAGTACAAAACAATAATCAGAAGTGATGCAGAGTTAAGAGAAATTTATAGCTATATGGCTTAATAGTGACATTAATCAAATGTGTTTTGCTGGTAATGTGTGTTTAAATTAAACTCCTTTTTAACATTTAAATTCTCTCAAAACATTATGAAGCAGTATTAAAGGGAATAATTATTGTATATATAAAAAAAAAAAAATGAAACCAGAGATGTCAATCATCATCAATTTCATAACTTTGTATTGTTTTCATAACTTAATGAAATTGATTATTTGAAAATTTTTCCCTCCACAAAAATCTTAAAATTCAATTTCAAACTCCTGATATTTGAGAACTAAGAAAATACAAATATATATGTATAATGAATCAAATCACTAAAGATTAAAAAAAAACTATGAAAACATTTTAAAATTACAAACAAATAACTTGTATAACCTTAATCTATTTTCAATTATCTTTAATGAAATATAAAATGGAATTAGATAATGATAATTATTTAATGTTAAAAATTTAAACAACTTACATCATTTTTCTCTGATAATGCAGTATTTTGTTTTATTCCAACAGAATCTTGATTACTTTCTTCTGTACCACTATCTGTAGTTTCACATGACACATTGATTTGATCACCATTGATTACATCTTTATGGCATTCTAAATGATCTTTCCTATTCTTGGAATCTTCAATTTCAACTTGTTCATCAGTTTCTTCTTTTTTAATTTTAATTCCTATTGTAAAAACAAAATATATTTAAATTACAATAATTAATTATTTAGCTTCTTTAATGATTGAAAAACTAAAAATCTAAAATCAATTCATTCTTTAATAGAAACAATAATGTTAGTGCTTTTGTTCCTGTAAATTATAGTTTGCATGCATAAAGATTAACACAATTTAATGTATAACTAATCAATTTTATTCTTGTAAGAAGAAAATTTTTTTCAAAACGATATTAAAAAAACTACAGTTTGGCATGAAGTCATTAATCAATATTGAAAAAAAAATTTATATTTCAACATTAACATTAGACCTTATATGAAAAGTTTACTTTTGAAGTGAGATATATTGACTCAGTTATGTAGAATTAAATTTAAATAAAATATAATTATCAATTTAATATAAACAAACAAATTATTGTATTACACTCCATGTACCATACATCAAATCTACACAGATTATAAAATTATTAATTTTAAATATATTTTAGCAAGATATAATTATCTATTAAATTAAGATGATGTATTTAAATTTAAAAATCTCATTAAATTTCAAAGTTTTTTCCCTCTTATTCATCTTTTCTTAACTAACAATTCTCTCAGTCAGTTAATAAACACCTTGTGATGAGTACAGATTGATATTTATTGATTATCAACTTTTCTAATAAGAGTAGGATATCCTATTTTATTTAAATAAATTTAGAAATTATATTTACCATCTTTTGTTTATTATTATATCACTTAAAAGACATATTATTAATAAAATTAAGAAACATAAGATAGAAAGATGCTGGCAAAGGTTCTTGCATGATTTTTCCAGTACTTGAGCAGGAGTTACGGTGACTAGAAAGTCCAGTAATTTTCAGTTATACTCTACAAAATAAAATTTAAAGAACAAAAAAAAAAGCTTAAAAAGGGTAATTTTAGTGACATAAGATAATAAGAAATTTCTCTATTTTTCAAAAATAAAAAATTATGGTACTCTGTTATGAGAGTTTATTTAAAATGATCAATTATTTATTGTGATATCACAATGCAAGCAGCAATTTTTAATTTATTTAATTTAAAATAGTAACGATGCTTTCAATTTTAATAGTATCTTGCCCCTGTACATCATACTTTTCCTGATAACAATAGAGTGCCAGTCAACTAGCTAACTCCATTCTGGAAAAAATTTTTGAACTAAAATCATGTGACTTGCAGTCTGGACCAGAAGTTCATATATAATTAATTAGGGTGTCCTGCCCCTAATTCAGTTCTCGAGATTAAGGAAGGACAGACAGATGGACACTAGTGGGAATTTATAGGTCTGCAATTTGAAAATTGCAGTCCAATAAAGTGGCAGTTAAAGCTTTATTTCACATAGTTTGTGTTATAATTGAAATTTCATGTTATCTTTTATTTAAAATTTTCAGTTTGTTGTAATTATTAAAGTCATAACATTAATGACAACGAACAAATAATTTAATTATGGAGCTTATTATAGAGTAGCAAGAGAAGGATAGATAGATAGATAGATATATATCACACACACTAAATAACACTGCATTGTAAAAAAAAATTAATTTTACTAAATAATGATGCTAAAAGATGACACTCAGTGTTGTTATTTATTTAAACACAGTAGACTCCCATTACTTCGAACTTAGAAGGATGGCCTAAATCGTTTGAATTAAAAGGAGACCATTTCTGGATGCTACAGAACAAAAAATGAAATGATTTTAACAACACATTAACAAACATTTAACACTACACGGCAAGCAAAATAATGTTTAATCAATGAGAAATACAAAACAAGGGTATAGTAGTGCATTCAATGGAACAAAGGAAAAAATTATTGGAAATCCATGACAAGAAAGTGCCACAGGATGACCATAAACCATCCTAATCACACACCAACTGATTTTAAATGTTTTTAAATTTTAATTTATTAATTTTAAATTCAATCTTTAACTTTCAAACGTGGGAAGATGTTAATCTACAAACATGCATTGTTGATTTGAATAAAGAGGAAGCGGCACAATTCAGTTTGAATTAACGAAAATTTTATGTTGATTTAAATAGGAATCGATGAGGACTAGCCAGTTTGAATTAAAAAAAACTTTGAATTATTTGAGTTCATTCAAATTAATGAGTCTACTGTATATAAAATGTTGTTGGCAGTTATTAGTGGGAATAACATCTAACACAAGATAAATAGCAGTTCATCTTAACTTATTTACATTTAACTAGCATCAACATTAGTTTATTAAACAGTTTTATTTTGATACCAGATTACTAATAAATTTTATAACACTCAATAATTCAAGTTCATGCAGAATTATTTTGTTTTACTTACGATGATTGTGTAATTTAAATTAAAATTGAATTGAATAATATGAGTGGGTAATAAAATGTTTAACTTTTAATATGCTTCTGCTTGTTAAACAAATTTTTTTGTTGACAAAATTCAATAATAATTATATTTGTCTTCAAGAATTTCTGCAGCTAAAATAACTAAAAATTAACTTTAAAAATTATACATGACTGTAAATTTGCAATGAAGTATTGAATTAGATAATGATTCACAACCAAACACTTTTTCTGTAATTCCATAATAGGGATTTTTCTTATTTAACTTCATTCTTCTTTATTAGAGAACCTAATATAATAAATAATCCATTACACATTTTGTTCCTAGTACTTTCAAAGCATTCTTTGGCTCATTTAATTATGTAAAAGAATGCTATAAATATTTGAATCTTTAAATTCTCGTAATTTTTTCAAAGTTGGATTTAAAGACTTAGATATTATATTTATAAGTGAAAAAATAGAATTTTTATTTCTAGTTTTACAGTGAAACATTGTTCTTTATATATTTTAATTTTTCATGATAAAATTTTAATTATAATTTGCAATAAAATTCTGACTATCTTCTGACAATAAAATTCTACTACTCTTATCACACAATTAAATAAGTTCATGTAGTTTTTATGTTCTTATTTCAACAAAACCAAGAGTTTGCAGAAAGCTTCCAATCTGAGCAACTATACAATTCATTTGCATTTACACTGCCTAAAAAATCCAGAAGCTAAGTAAATGCATTCTGCATATACTGACTGCTAACAAAAAACCCAAGGCTGAGATCTGTTTTTTAGTTTTCACGTCAAAAAACATGAGCCAATTTGGATAGAGTGTTGAACATGTGTATAAAAATTGATTATTTAAAGGAACACCAAGCATTGATAATTGATCATCATCTAGTAAACCTGTACTACAAACAGCAAAGCCCATGATCCACCAATAGATAATTTTGTTGTGTCTGATAAAACATGGTTAGTATTGTTCATTATGAGCTTCTTGTTAATGGTCAGACAATCACTGTGGAAATCTTGACAAAACTCTGAAACAGCCTGCACTTGTCTATCTCAAAGATGTCGTCATAACAATGCTCACCCTCACACAGCATAAGTAACCCAAGACAAACTTTAAAGCTTTGTTTTGGGAAATTCTACCTACTTCCATTTCCCCATATATTTTGACATCCAACTACATCTTTCCTTCACTCATAATTGACAATATTTTTGAAACTAAGGAGTACTGTAAACAAAGTTGCAACTTTCCTTCTAAAGGTCAGTACCAAGAGTTCTACTAGAGAGGCATTTACAAACTTCTATCTCATTAGAAAAAGATAATAGATTATGTTGATGCTTACATTCCTGGATAAATATCTTTATTCACTCTTTTTATATATTGCTTTATTGAAAGTAAACCTCAAAAGCCTTGTACAGTATACTTTTTTGATAGTTGGTAACTAATTCAAAAATTCTAGAATTTTAATAATAAAATTAGGTATCTATATTATAATCAAATATATTTTGTACAATATCAAAAGCGCTCAGCAACTAAATAAAGAGAAACAAAACACCTTTTTTGCCGAGAAATAAATATATATTATAGAGTAGCAAGAGAAGGATAGATAGATAGATAGATATATATCACACACACTAAATAACACTGCATTGTAAAAAAAAATTAATTTTACTAAATAATGATGCTAAAAGATGACACTCAGTGTTGTTATTTATTTAAACACAGTAGACTCCCATTACTTCGAACTTAGAAGGATGGCCTAAATCGTTTGAATTAAAAGGAGACCATTTCTGGATGCTACAGAACAAAAAATGAAATGATTTTAACAACACATTAACAAACATTTAACACTACACGGCAAGCAAAATAATGTTTAATCAATGAGAAATACAAAACAAGGGTATAGTAGTGCATTCAATGGAACAAAGGAAAAAATTATTGGAAATCCATGACAAGAAAGTGCCACAGGATGACCATAAACCATCCTAATCACACACCAACTGATTTTAAATGTTTTTAAATTTTAATTTATTAATTTTAAATTCAATCTTTAACTTTCAAACGTGGGAAGATGTTAATCTACAAACATGCATTGTTGATTTGAATAAAGAGGAAGCGGCACAATTCAGTTTGAATTAACGAAAATTTTATGTTGATTTAAATAGGAATCGATGAGGACTNTCTTCTATAATAAAAAAATTTCTGTAAAATTCTAATTTATTATTTAAGTTCTGTTCACGTAATATTTTTTGGAACAATTTTTCTAATTCTATTTTCAAAACATACTTAAATTATAATAATAAAATAGTGCCCTGCAAAAACATGATGCGTTACCGAAAATTAAGTTTTACCAATAGCAACAACGCTAGTGCAAACAGCAGAATTTTCTTAATGGTATTATATGTAAGTTCATGTATATATTAACTATGTATTTCTATTTGTAGTAAAATTTTAATTAAAAAAGTATTGGCTATTCATTTGAGTTAGTGACATTCATGTTGTGTAAAGGTAAAAATTAGATTCCTTTTTTTTTTTTTTGAATGACAAAATGAGTTTTATGGAATGTTGAGTTATCAAGAGTCAAGTTTCTGGGACTCTAATGAGATATCAACCAGTTTTTAATTTTGTAATTTGAAATACAAGGGTAATCCCAAAACTAAGGTCTCCTATTTTTTAGAAATACAAAGAAATGTTTATTTTCAATAATGTTTATATCATTTTAAAGCTTGAATATTTATCTATTTTTCTACATAATCGCCATTTCAATTGATGCATTTTTGTAGGCGCTGTGGCAGTTTTTGTATGCCCATTTCATACCAGCTAGCCGCCATGTCACGGGACTCATCTTGTGCACCCCTTTTGATATTGCAATACATATTTCTGTTAAAACCCTATAAATGGGAACCCCAGGAACCAAAATGCAGAGATCATCCAGATTGATTTGCTAATTTTCAAACATGGTTTGCTCAACCTTTGCGACTGTCTTGTCAGAAATTGACGGTCTCCTTCTTCTTTCTTTGTTGTGAATTTCAGTACGACCAGCTGCAAGCTCCCTACGCCACTTGTGGGCATTTTTGACATCTATGCACAACTCGCCATACACTTCCGTTAATTAGTGGTGAATTTGAATAGGTTTAACATGACGTGACGGCGAGATGGCATGACATGGGCATATAAAAATTGCCACAGCGCCTAACAAAAATGCATCGACCTAAATAGCAATTATGTAGAAAAATAGATAAATGTTCAAGCTTTGAAATGATGTAAACATTATTGAAAATAAACATTTCTTTGTATTCAAAAAAAAATATTAGACATTACTTTTGGGATTACCCTCGTATTTTATATCAATAATTTTTTAAATTTTGGATAAAGTTATATAATATATATTGGGATATGATTCTTTATCTCTACAGTATTGACTCCTCATTTGACATAAGAAGGCATTTTGATAGTTTCTTATACCAACAACAACTCTTAAAATTTCTTTAACGAGCTTGTTTCTTAAACTTTTTCCATTGATCCCCTTTTACCAAAGAAAATTTTGTGACCCCAATATATAGATATATAAAATAGAAGTTGTGGGTTCAAGTCACACTCTGGGCTGATTCTCTTCTTCCAATAATTCTAGATTAAAATTAATTTTAATAATTATAATAAATTATTACAAGATGGAAACTTAACTGCCTATCTCTAGACAAATTACTTCATATCTAATTATTAACTTGGTTTTATTATATCCTGATAATTTAGCAAATTGTCTGGCTTTAATCAAAAATCAGTTTTGTGGAGTTGTTGTTTATATATAAAATAGATATACAAATAAAATCACTTATTGATACTGCTGATAAATCAAAAAATTCTTTGATATACATATTATTTTATCATTTATTAAAGACAAAAGAAAACTACTAATCAGATGGATCTGCTTATTTTTAAACCTTGGCTGAATATTTAATATTGCAGGATGGATAGCACTTTCAACATTTTGATTTTATAATAATTTATTTACATAAATACATAGAATAAAATTTTGTTGCCAAATTTTGTGACCAACAGTTTAAGAAGCCCTGTTCTAGAGTATAGATAGCTAAGTTTTCTATTCCATTAGAATGAGAAATGATTCATCTTATTCTATTATTATTTCTGCAAGATTCTATATGATTTATATCTCAGCATTTGCTTCCTGTGATAACAGCCCTTAATTATATTGCTTTCATGTTCTGTTAATATTTCTCTTCAAAGCTCAGTTTCTAATTCATCATAAAAATTCTTTCTGAACTTCTATTATTTGCATAAGAAACTCGAAAATTCTTTGTTGGGATCAATTTTTTTTTCATTACCCTGAGTGAGTTAAAATGTTTCATTTTGTGATTTTTCTAAGCACATAAAGTAAAGCACAAAAGTTTGTTTTTAGTCATTAAAAAGTATGAAATTTTAGACTTTAATTTCAATATCCACTAATTTTGGTTTATTTGGATTAGGTGTGGTTCCATTTGATCTGAATAACTGGAGTTTGACTGCATTTTGAACTCCTTTAAGGTAGTATTTCCAAAGAAGAATGTTTTATAGTTTGTGTTCATCATAGATCCATTTTTTAAGTCGGGTACCACCGTAACAATACAATAGTAGTAGTAACAATAGTAAATCAATTATTATTTCAATTATATTGGAATTAACTATTATTCTTGCTTTGCTGTTTATATTTTTATGAGATACTTAAGTCCCAAA
Source organism: Centruroides sculpturatus (assembly GCF_000671375.1). NCBI lineage: Eukaryota > Metazoa > Arthropoda > Arachnida > Scorpiones > Buthidae > Centruroides > Centruroides sculpturatus. The sequence goes on from NW_019384554.1 coordinate 731,538, forward strand.
AAGTATTGCCAGCCAAATGGTCAAGGCAGTTAAGACATCAGCCTACTACTCTGAGGACCCAGGATCAAATCTGGGTGAACACCACAGAAATTTTTCAGGGAAGATCTGTCTCAGATATACTAGACCTTGCTCCTCATCACTCAGCTGTCCCCAATGTGGGCCTGTGCTGGACCTAGGACTGGTCTAAAAAAATTGAGCTTCTTAATGCATATAGGACACATACCAGATGGCCGAGCAGTTAAGGCATCAGCCTACCACTTTGGCAACCTGGGAATGAATCTGGATTGGGTGAAAAAAATTCTAGGAATATTTTGGGAGATCCTGGATATGTTGGGCCTTCTCCCTCACCATCTGACTGTCCTAATGTGGGCCTAAAAAAACTAATAATGGGCTTGGCAAAAAGTCCTCTTTATGCTCATAGGGTAGAAAGAATAAAAATCTTCTGTTCATCGAAAGTTCTTGTTAGATCATAAGTTTTAATTATAATGATTCTTAAACAGTCATTGTCAAGTTCATGACTGTTGAAGATAATTACAATATTTGTTTTTCAAAAGTGCTGATTTATATATAAATACTAAGCCCGATAATTAATAATAAACCAAACAACTGCCATAATTAATCGAGCTATTTTTTGTTACTATTAATAATTAGTTATTAAGTAATTTGGTATTAGATGTAGATGTTACATGCCATCTCTTATCAAAATTAATAATTATAGTAATTGGACTGCAATTTGAAAAAACTGTAGACCTATAAATTCCCACTGTCTTTCCTTAATCTTGATAATGGAGTTAGATAGATGAAAGATGAGATCAGATATGGAAACCATAGGGGAGGGAGACCTCTATTAGCTATATACAAACTTCTAATGCAAACCGGAAGTCGTGTTGCTTCAATTCAGAACTTTTCTCCTGAAAGCAGTTAGATGATTGGCATGACTCTATTGTTAAGGGAAAAGTATGATGTACAGGGGCAAGCCACTACTAAGGTGGAGAGCATATATTTTAAGACTATAGAGAACACTTCAAACCAGATGTCGAACAATTCTTACCGAAACCTAATGTCTGGTAAGATAGCATCCTGGTAATGACGCAACAACCAACTGCCATAGATATTTCGAGGGTTCAGAAATTNGGGTTAAATTACATTTATGCATTTAGAATTACTCATTTATGAGATATTTTTGAGGATATTAAAAATCAAATTGTTTGAAAAGTAGACTATATGCTATTTAAAAGTTTTTAAAACTAAATATGACTGACGTAAGATTTTGTAAACTATTATTACTGTGATCTGTTCATTTTTAATCAACATTTGTTATTTGATTGTGTACTTGAATGGTTAAGTATGCTGATGTTAAAATTCTTTATGGAATTCTCTAAATATTAAGATCATAATCTACTTGTCATATTTATTTATATCAACTCCTTCAGCTGTTATTTGTTAATACACCTTCAGTCATTTTTTGCTAGGGATCTTACATTCTTTTCAATCTGTCTAACATTTACCATGAAATCTAAAGCAGCAAGCAGCATCATATAATTAAATGTTATTTATTACAGAGTTAGCTGATAGCCATTCAACTTATTTCTTTTGTAAGTGAGAACATCTTAGTTTAAATTAAATTTATAAAATGTGTATAAACAACTATGTTATAAAAGTAGGATATAACTTGTTACAATCATATGTTGTAAAGATAATTTTTTCCGGAATTATTAGTTTTACAGACTTTTGCTATACAAATTGAATTATTATATAAATACTTTCTTTTTTTTTTCTTTCTTTTATGAATATAAATTAAGATTGATTTTTGTTCTATCTTCCAGAAAGTCCAGTCAATTACTAGCAATCTCTATAAAATTTCACAAATTCAACAATTTCAAACAATATTTAATTAAGATTTCAATTTTATCAAAAACAGTTTGAATTACAAATGAAAAAATGTTTTAATATTAAATTTTCAATTTAAATGTATTCTCTGAGGATGGAGTAGGAAGACTTAAAACATTAAATAAACAAAAGTTTAAAAAATGATATTTATAAGAGTCTGACTTATCGTTTACTACATTTAATATAATATATATCCAACCCAACTACTTTCGTATGCATGTTCAATTTTAGAAATGTTGAAAAGTCTATTCATAATTTATAAAAATAAAATTAAATTGGTTTCAATATACTTTCTTTTTAAATTCTGTTTCCATCTGATTTAGTTCAATAATTTTTTTTATCAATAAAAAAAAGTTAGGAATATTTTTCTTCTTATTGAATAACTAATTATTGTTTAACCTTATTTCAATAAAAGGAACTAATTAAATGTTCACTGATTTAACTATTTTTAAAATGATTAAAAATAAATATTTAAAATACTCCAATATTTTTACAACATTTAACAGATTTTATTAATTTTTATTATATATTTTAATATATGAATTTTATAAACAATGTCATTACATATTTTATCATGACATAGAAACATGATGATATAGATAATAAGGCATTTATGTAACTATAATATAATTTAGGTTTATTCATGAGTTATAATATAATTTAGGCTTATTCGTGATACTAAATTAACCCAGATCTGTGCATTGTCACTGTCAATGCACAGATCTCTTTAGTATCTCTTTGAAATCACTAGTTGGAAAAGAAAGTTTTTTAGTTGTTTGTAAATGTTCCTGCAATATCTTTGTTTTTCCAAATGTTCCTCTAATACCAAATACCAAGTTATGATAAAAACTATTCCATTCTCATCTACCAACATTTTATACTAATGAGTATGAACTAGTAGGATCATAAAGGTGACCAGATGGCTGAGCGGTTAGGGCGGCAGCCTACTGCTCTGGAAGACCCAGGATTGAGCCAAGTGGGTCAAAAATTTCCAAGGATTTTAGGGGTGTCCACCTGGATATATTGGGCCCTGTCCACACCATCCAGCTGCTCCACTGTGAGCCTAGCTGAACCATGATGGCTTGCTTAATAATAACTCTCTTAGTACTCAATGGACAGAGTTAAAAAAGAAAAAAGTAGGATTATACACCAATACACCAAATACTCTCTAGTGTCCGTCATGATAAAATGCATCACTTCTAAAATTTACACAATTTATCATTTCTAAAATTACAATATACTTAAAGATGTAGAAAGTTAACTATTATTGATTTGCATAGTTTCAAACAACCAATTATCTCATTGACAGCATAATACACAATGTTAAAGAAACTTGACCTTTCAAATAATTTTTTAAAATTAAATACTAGATTTGTTTGAAATTTTGTATATTTTTACATATTACTTTATATATTAATATTCATTTTTACATTTGACCTTATTTGGCAGAATTGCAAAAATTAAAATCTATTTTGCAATATTCACCTAATATTTTCTCTAAATTTTCAAGTCAAAAATTTATTAATTTAATTTTTTTAATTAAATAAGTTTTATTTAATTAAACTTTAATTTTCTTCAATTATGTTTCTAATTTTCTAATTTAATTAAAAGCAGTGCCACCATCAAAATGATAGATTATAATCAATCGGCATTAAAATTAGAAATACCACAAAAGTATAGAAGACGGTGTTAAAAAGAAATGGATTCATTGTCGTAACATATTTGATTAATTTTACCATATAATTTAATTATATCAGCAGGAATTATATCAAAATAAAAACAAAACTGTTTTATTTACTTTTGTAATTAAGTAGTGAAATCCATGATGAAAACAATATTAAATTTCATATAATAAATCTTTAAAAACTGAAAAACATTTATATTTCACAGAAAATAAAAAAATTCCTTTATTATATATATATATACATTAAAGATTTATTAACATTTGTTACTATTATTAATTGCTATCATTAATATCAGTTTCGAAGTTACTCTACATATTGCGTAACTAATTAATGACAATCACAGTATCAATAGTGATACCTGACTTTGCAAATATCTTAAAATTTATTTTATTAAAATTAGTCTATTGTGACTATAATCTATTAATATGACTTTTTATACTGATCTAACTTGCAGATGAAATTATAGAGATNAGAAACTTGACCTTTCAAATAATTTTTTAAAATTAAATTTGCATTTTTTTTAAACAATTATTATGATTTTTATGCCATTTTTACCTTAATTAATATATTTAAGCATTAATTAATTAATTTTATTCATTTTTTATTTCATGAACTACAAATCTGACTAGAGTTTGGGACTATGTTTTATTGTTATAATAGAACTCCAATTATCTGAGCCACAATAATTTCCTGAGGTTTTGCAACATTCAAGGCAAACATTTATGTGAATACATTAATATTCTTATACTGTAATTCATAAAAGTGTAACTTTTATGAATTACACTTCAACATGAGGTAAATTAATTCACAATAAAATGTAACTACAATAATACACATTAGCTGTATAATAAATGATGTAAAAATTATAATTCTTATATATAATTAAATTCAATAAAGTATAAAAAGAGGTTTAAAAGTGATACCCATAATCTTGATATGCAAGTTTTCTGGTCATTATATCTCATATTCTTAGCTTCAGTTTTGATAAATTTACACTTTGCAGTTAATTATATTCTTCTAAGGTAACAGTGTTGCATTTATTTCATTACACACACACATATACATATGAAGAGTGATTTTTCAATACTAGACTTTATACTCTTTGTGTTCACAATCAGTGAATAGAATATATATATATATATAATTGTGAGATTCCAAGCTATAGTTTTTATATTAATAATAATAAGAATATTTTAATCATTTATTAAAAAAATTGTTAAATGCTTGTTGATGAGGTAAATGTCTACTCGTGGTTCATTGTAAATTCTCTCTCTCTCGGATGATAGACTTTAATTACAGGATAGCTCTGAAATAGACATAGTTTAATAAATGCGCCTTCTTATGTTAGTATGCATTTTTGAATCCTTTTCATAATCATCTCATATAGTTATATTTCTACAACATAACAAAGTAAATATACTTCCATCAATAATGTAGTTTTGTTTTAGAATAATTTTGGTGTTGAATGCATCATTCTGGATTTCCCAGTCTCTCTTACTTCCCTCCTCCATCCGCCCAAATTCATCCATATATGTGACCACTTATCACATGAAAATCACAGAAAAGGTTTCCTGTGTTTTCCCATAAAATATAGGTAGTGTCAGAAGCTGATAGGGAAATCTTCTGAATTTTCACATAATTATGTAGCAAGTCACAACTGTATCAGGTTTGTATATTTTTGTGCAATCCTTATTTTGTAAAAGAATAGAAATAACCCAACAAAAAATGATACATCTGGTGCTTGAACATTGATGTAACTGTTCATTAAACAAATTCTCAGACCTATCAATACTGTCTGAATGATGTGATGAAAACAAATAGTGGCATGATGCTGTTAAACAGGATGTTATCAATATGTATGCAATAAAATAATGTTTGTGTTAAATATTTAATGTTTTTACCATGCATAGTGTTATGTTAAATAAAAACATTATTATTTACATTATAATAAAACATTACAAACTTATTTAATATAACCAGTTTATTATAATTTCTGGATATAATAAAGATTAAATGATTACTTAGAAGAAATGTATGTTATTAAAATAAATGAATATGAACTATATTCAAATCAATGAGAAATAGCACCTGTTGTCTTCAATGGTAGTGTCCTATTTCACCACAATGCTTAATAAAACCATATTTTGTCATTCTCTACTATTCTAGATTTAACACTAAAAAGCATCACTACTAGAATTGAATTGAAGCATGTGGTCTGTGACAGCACACACATTCTTGCTTAGTAATTCTGGAATATTGCTTGAATAAATTGCAGAATAGTAATAATAGTGATAATTTTTGTTTAAAGATATCAGTAGAATAGAGAAACTTAATTTTTTGAAAGGATTTCCTTATAAAACAATTTTATTCCCTCTGACAAGGATTTCAACTCCTACTACCATGGAAATGATTGATTGATGACCATGATTGATAATTTAGTGCTTGATGTGACAAATGCATTCAAACTGTGACTACTGTGGAAAAGCCAGCATGTCCTGAAATCTGAACGTTTTGGTTGGAACTGTACCGTACATCACATTACAGAAAGCAACCAAACTAAATTTATGTCACATAGTATGGAATTTCTTAAATATAGATACATACATAACAGCACATAACACAGTAAATGTTTCTGCAAGTTTGCCTTCACCTTGATCTGATATAGGCTAATCTGACAAAACTGCAAAAAATTCCTATGTGCAGCGCAAAGGATTTTTCACATTGTTAAAAACTTTTTGGTAAGTTTAGACAAAGGAAAAGCTATTAGATGAGTTCATAATTTAAAGTCTGCAGCTAAATCTCACTCGTTTTCAAATTGACTTTTAAACACAGATAACGTATAAGCTATTTGCAGAAAACACAGTACTTAGAAAATTCTTTCATCACTAACAATAAAAATTACAATAAATGATAATTTTTGACATCATTATCAGTGAAATTTCATACAGAAACACACAGCAGCATATGTTTATACTGTAAATAATAATAGTAACAGTTTATTTAATCTCAATTAAAGAATGAAAATTCAATTTACTATTTCTGATTTAAACTGTGGTGACAATTGATTGGCATATGTTAAATTCATTAAATTTGGTTTGGATGCTTTTCATAGAACTGAAAAATTTTAATATGAAATTCAAAATATCCTAAAGAAAAAATGATAATTATAAATATAAATAAACCAAATGCTCACTATAATTAATGTTAATTGGGATATTTTTTTGCTCATATTAATAATTATACATTAAGTAATTTGATATTAGAGGTAGATGTTAGGTGCCATCTCTTATTGAAAATAATAATTATAACTTAATATTTATTAAATAATGTTAGAATAGTCTAAAAGAACGGCCCCAGAGTGGGATTTAAACCTGCAACTCCTGCTTAGCATGTGGTCACATTGCCAGTTATGCCACCCAAATCTCCAAGACACACTTCACTTCCAGACAAAATTAATTATGGCAATCATTTGGTTTATTATTAACACATTGGGTTTAATGATGTTTATATATATATAATTAGTTGCTTGAGACAAATAATTTTATTTGCAAATAATCATTTATATTTGAGTTAATTTTTAAAACAAGTTTTTCAGATAAAAACTATAAATTGAAATTGCACAATCAACAAAATTTTTATCACATTTTATCTCGTAATCAAAAACTTTTTAATTAGATATATTTACCTTTCGCTGAGCTGCTTCTTTAGCTTTTTCAGGATTCCATTCTTCTCCTTTTCTGTAAGCTAAGAGTTCATCATCTGAGGGAGCAAACTCCTAAAATAAAGTTTTTTTATCTCATATAAAATTTCAATAAAAACTCCTGTAAGATATAGAAATTACATATACATATATTGTTTTGTTTATTCCTTAATTTACTTCCTTAATTACAAGTTTTAACAATTTAAACATTTATTAGAAAATAAAATATTTCAAAATTATAAATAACCACCTTTTTAAAAACCATTACATGCCTGTCTACTTCATCATCACCAAATGAAAATGCAGTTAATCCTCCTACATCAGCAACATCATGTCTAAAATTACATTGAAAGAATTATTTCAATATTTATTTGAAATAATTTAAACTTGTATTAATATAAATATATAAATATTTGCATTTAAAATGCACATAAAAACTTTATACCTGAATAATTTTATTATAAAGAACATTTTTGACTGCTTTTATCAGGTCAGGGTTTGTCCAATAAGTATCGGGACTGAAGTCATAAAAAGAAATTTATTGAAGATATACTGTATGTATATATAGAGCTAATAATCTTCAAAATATGACCCCCCTTCATTGATACACCATTGCCAACAACTTTTCAGTCTTCATATGCCTCCTGGAAGGCGGCAACCACACGGCTGTTTAGTACCCTGTTGAACCCACATGGACAGCCTCAATCGTCCTGAAACGATGTCCTTTCAGGCTCCTTTGATATGAGGGAACAAAAAGAAGTCGAGGGCACCATATCGGGTCTGTAGTGGTTGGGGCAACGTTAACATATGTTTGGCCAGTGCCTCCCTCACAATTAGCAACATGTGACTGAGCACATTGTTGTGATGGAGCATCCAGGTATCGGCAATCTCCCTTTGGGTGCGACGGACCCTAATCCTCAAACATTCATGCACTTTGGCCACATTTTCATTGATTCGGGTCTCTGTCAAAAGTCCAGCATGTTGTTTGTCTTCAACATCTGCCAGCCACCTTTGAATTTTTTATGCCACTCAAAAACACGCATTCTGGACATGACTTCGTCCTTGTAAGCCTCACGGATCATATCCAAAGTTTCAGTGGAAGATTTGTTCAATTTAACACAAAATTTGATGGCAAAACGCTGCTTGATGGTTTGCTGCATTTTGACTCTCAATGCGAGTACTAAACACACTTTCACTTCAGGAGCTATCTACACACTCCAAAGGCTCAGACATAACTAAGCCAGATCTCATAGCTTATGTGACACCCCCTACCACTGATCCTGCCCATAGAAACTGTCCTCCAACCCTTCCCCATTGGCAGGAAAAAATTTATTGGACACACCCTGTATAAATGAAATTTTACATCCTGGAACCTATAATACTTTCATGCACTGTATTAAGATTATATAAACAAAATTAATAAAATATAAACAATAAACCGTCATATGTGTATATGTAAAATAAAATAACATTGTAACAAATAAAATGAGTTTAAATTAATTACTTTATTTGGTAAAATGTTATTTTAACATACACATGTATGGTTGTTTATTGTTTATATTCAGTCAATTTTGTTTATATAATTTTAAATATAGCACATGCAAGGGCATACCTAATGAGGGGCAGCTACCCCTCCCTAGAAGAAAAATGAAAGTATAGTTAGTAATTGACACACAGGCACATAGCACAGATGTATCAATTTAGTATCAGTTAATAATGAATATTGTGACTAGACTACAGCCATCTGTGGTGAAATCTCACTCTCCTTTCCCACTTCCTTGAAACTAATATGAGTTGCCCCCTCTAGTTCAGATCCTGGTTACGCTGCTGAGCACATGAACAATTCAAAGAATATGTTCTAGAATGTAAAAATCTATTTGTATTTGAATTTAGACCTAATGAAAACTAATGAGAGCAATCAAAAATACAGGGGCTCCCCTACTTACAAACAATTTGACCGTACATCTAAAATTTAAATTTTACCCAAATTCTGAAGGTCTCTTGCCAATCATGGGTGGTGACTAAGTTAGTCTTTTGCCAGTAATAAATAATAAATTTTTAATAAATAATTAATGTGATTACTGCTATTGCATAACATCATTTTTCATTTTTGCAAGAATCCTGATGTTCCATCACCACTTGCAAGATGGCATTGAAGTCAGTAATGTTGGAGTAAAGTGTTTTTCACTATTGTTTGCAATTTTTATAAATTTTTACAATTAGTGCTTCAAAAACGGCATCCAAAATGTAATAGAAATCTAGAAGACGAGATAAATGCAAGAAGTGTTGCTCTATTATTATGGAAACTAAACTTGGCATTAAAAAACTTGTGAAATCCACAATTTTTACGTAGTTGTTGAAAAAAATTTGTAAACAACTCAGATGGAAAAAAAAAACCCACTCGTGGTGAAAATTAGATCGAAGGTCACCGTTTGTTTTCATAATTAGGTGGAAAAGTTGACACTTAGGTGGCAGGAATGCACTATCATCGTCAACAAAAGTCAATCATGTGTTAGATTTCCCATGACAATGATATAAAAGCTCAAGCCCCTGGAAGCTCAGGGCGATCCAAAGGAAGTTATACTTGTTAATGTGTGCATCTTGTCTCTATACATTGGATGCAATGACTGAAAGGAGAAGACATCGACATACGACAGACCACAGCTTCGAACTTCCATACTTATTGCCATACTACAGTTCCTGGCCGACTACGATTTCTACAATCCATTCAACACATACCATTCATTTCCTCATAGAGGTATTTTTATTTAAAGCTTTGAGAACTCTCTCTCTCTCAGAATAGCTGTCAGAGCTGTTAAAATTGGCCCTTTGTATAGTTAACTCATATTTAACCGCATGTAAGTAACCTCTATATTATTATCGCCTTTATAATTAGGATTAGTTATTCAATAAATGCTTTGTTATTTTGTTAAACCTGTCGCCTGTCATTGAAAGGACACCTGCCAGCTTACCGACGCACTCCCCACTCGATTTGCCCTCCTAAGCCATCTGACAACTTCGAGGCCGGTCTTTGTGGAATGTGCAGTGTAAGTGGTCAGTAGGAGTTAAACCCTGGCCATAAACTATATATGTTATAAAAAAACACATTTGAAACATCTACTACTAAGAGGTAGTGAGCAGGATAATAAGCAGATGTATTCTATTAAGTACATTACAGGATCAAACACTAAAAATAAGAGATTATTCTGTTACAAATGTACTTTCCAGATTAGTTTTTGACTTACAATAATACCTAACCTGTTCATAAGTAGGGAAGCACCTGCATTTATTATAATAAAATCATACTGGTATAAAGTTTATTTACATGATTTTTTTGAAATAACTAGTTTGCTTTATATTTTCATTCAGATAGTATACGACAATTATCTGTACTTAAAAATGCAATTACAATATAATTTTATGTATAAATTTTTAGTAATTATTACAAATTGACATTTTTGGGAAAAATTATTATTATAAAGTAAATATTTTCTAATATCAATCATTTGTTTCAACAGTAAACTTGTTTATAAAAATTACATCATCACAAAGAACACTTAGGAATGGATGGAAATCTGCATGGCCATGATAAGGAATAAAATCAATACAACAGCAGCTTAAGTGCAAAGTTCCAGTGTGAGTTGCATTCACTCAACTATTATTGTATAGGTATAAATATAGATTGCACAGATCACATACCTATAGATGACTCACTCAAATTTTCAGTATATACTAATAGTGCAGCATACTACAGCAGTTGAACTTCACAGATACAGCTGTTGAACTTCAAGTGAGAAAAGATTGTCTTTCTGCAATAATCCCAATGTTGAAAGAAATGCAAGAATAATAATACAAATATGAAATCAGTAGAGACAAAAGTTGCAAGCATCTACATGGAAAGTCTGGAGCAAAATGTTGTATAATGAACAGAGTAGCACTTGTATCAAATGGTGTTGGCAAATCACCTTAGTATAATAATGGAGTGGTTCCATATATCAAGAAACATCTGCATGCTTTGTTCAATAGCATTTGTTACAGAAGAGACTTTTTATTCACTGTCCAATGTTGTAACAGTGAGTAAAAAGACTTCCCTTGACCTTACACCACTGATATAAAGAACTAAGTGGTGACAAGACACTTGAATAATGATTGCTACTAAGGGCTGTATAACCCTTTCAGACAAACTGCAGTTTAGTCCGATGCATCATAATGAATAGACTCTTATATGGAGATTCTGTAGTAAACAGTTGCTGGAAGCATGCATTTCTGACACCATACATCTGTGATACGAGTATTATGGTATGGAGTGCTATTGGTTTTACTTCAAATTTCTATCTCATATAGCATTACCAGAATAAGAATCAACTAGTGGAACAGGAAAGAGATTTTGAAGACTGAAGTTCTGTATTACTTGTAGACATATTTTAGCATCAACTTTCAAGAGAACATACCTGGCCTGACCTCATGTGATTCAGAAAATGTTGACATCTCATGGATGCAAGATGTGTTACAGTCCTTCCTTGATTTGTGACATATAGTGCATTAAACATGTCTGAAACATGATACAGTACTTGGTAATGCAATAGTCATACCAGCATCTACTTGACTTTGTATTTCTAATCATTTACATGTTGTATAATGTGTAATCTACATCATAAATTTCATTTCATTATCTGGTATCTTAGTAGTGCTCTTTCTATAAACAATAGTGTACTAACAAATCTTTATTTGTATTTTGAAAGTGCATTGTATTGCTATTTTTCAAATTATTTCTGTAGGAAGGAATATCAATCCATACCAATGCTTGTCTTAGTATGGATTGATATTTCTTCTTAAAGAAATAATTTGTAGATCTTTATTGATGCAATTAGAGACAGAAAAACATGTTAAAGTAATTTTCAATCTTAATTTCACTGTCAAGAAATAGATCAAGTTGACAGAATATTTTAACTTCTAATGGATTAAAAAAACCATTGATAATTACAAGGGCTATTTTTTAAATAAGGTCCATTTGTGAATGAGAGTGAGAATGACGCACGATCACAGCAGTGCATATGTGCGTCTGCTCCGAGCATGCTTTGTGCACATTTAGACACCATTTGCAGCCGTATTGTCTGTCTGTGTGCCGAGCTGTAAAAGTTTATAATGTTTAAGAAAATTGAGCCACCCGCTGACTGTGAGATACGATCTGATACGAGACTCGAGAGCAAAAAAAACGGCACAACAGGAAAAACACAGCCACAGATGTGAAAAGTACAGTGATAATGCTATGAGTGATAGCATAGTTCAAAAGTGGGTGAGAATGTTCAAGGACTGGCGGGTTAATGTGCATGATGAGCCAGGCCCTGGCTGACCTTCTCTGATTTCTGAAGATTTGGTTTGCAATGTGGATAACAAAATTCAAGAGGACAGATGATTCACAATTTCAATGTTATTAATTGAATTTCCACAGGTTTCAAGACCAGTTTTGTATACCATTGTTTCGGAGAAACTGAATTATCAAAAATTGTGTTCTTGGTGGGTTCCAAGACTGCTTTCTGGTGATCACAAAATAAAAAGATTGGACAGTACTTTATCATTTTTGACTCGATATGATCAGGAAGGATGAATTGTTGCACCACATCATTACAGATGAGACTTGGGTGTCTCACATGACTCCTGAGTCCAAGCAACAGTCAATGAAATGGGACACACATCTTCGCCAACCAAAGTGAAAACCAAACAGTCCATTTCAGCACAAAAAATAATGGCAACTGTCTTTTGGGACAGAAAAGGGATTTTGTTAGTGGATTTTATGCCAAGAGGCACCATAATCAATTCTGATGCATATTGTGTGATCTTGAGAAAATTCCAGCATGCCATACAAAACAAACGGCATGGTCTACTGTCTTCTGGTGTGATGCTGCTCCATGATAATGCAAGGCCACATGTTTCTGCACAAACACAAGGTCTAATCAGTTCTTTTGGATGGGAACAACTGGATCATCCACCTTACAGTCCTGACATTGCACCCAGTGATTTTCACTTGTTTTGATACTTAAAGGAGTTTTTTGGTGGTTCAATGACAATGAAAAAGTGAAAATTGCAATCATGGATTGGATTTTTTCACAGGTGGCAGATTTCTTTGAAGTTGGAATTCACAAAATTGTTGAGTGGTATGACAAATGTTTGAACAAAAATGGAAATTATGTATAAAAGTAGATAAAAGTGTGTAGAATATGTGAAAAAATATATTTTAATGATATTTACAGTATTTTTCTTCTTATTAAATAGCGGACCTTATTTAAAAAATAGCCTTCGTATATGTTCTATTTTTCTGAAACAATATAACAAATTATATATTATTTTAAAAATAATTTGAATTGATTTAACCAATTAATATCTTTATAGATTCTGTATAAAATCTTTATTAAAAATTTCAAAATTTATTATTGGCATTTATCTTTTATCTATTTACTTCTTTAATCTTTTTAGCCTTTAGTATAAAAATTTCTTGTTTCTTGTAGTTTGAATATTGAAATTTTGTATAAACTCTGGAATATTAATTTTTGATATTAAGGCAGTAATTTGAACTAAAAGATGTACAATAAATATCAAGAAATAATATGGTAAATATATAAGTTGTATTTTCTCTTTATTTCTTATTCTTTACTGATGTATAATATTACACATAATATATTTGAATACATCATATATTTTATTAAAATGTATAAAATATAATTGTTATCTATAAAAATACATGCTATAGAATCCAATTCAAATTCTGTTATAGAGCTATTAAATGATATCTCAGGTTAGTCATATATAAACTCATTATAAAAAATGTATATGATCTAAAAATAAAGCAACATAAATCACAGCCTTCTTTAATATGCCTCTTATCAAATAAACAAAATTAAACAATAATGGATATCTTTCTTTCTAGGCTCTTTCCCATCTAAAACTATGCAAAATTGCTTTTAAAAAATCTCTCTGGCATTAGAGTACTATAAAAAGATAGTATAACAATAAAAATCCAAGAAGAAAATAAAAGCAATTTTACATACCGTATTTTGAAGAGTATAAGTTGCATCTTTTTTACTACTTTTTGAAGCTCAAAATCATGATTCATCTTATACTCGACAGGTAACCATTTTTACAGTGAACGTATCTACAGTAGTGGTCCACTCTAGGGACCAACCTGTACAGTGGTCCATTAAGCAGATGATCCCTCAACCGAATGGCTAGAGTACCTAGATTATCAGAGTAGCGACACACAAGTCATCGCTGCCATGTTCTGTTGACTGTCATCACATGACCTCTGAGTTTACATTAAGAAATTACAATTATTTCAGTTTAATAAAGCATTTTATTTGTTTTTTTATTCAAGAATATGACAGATGGATGAATCGATACCTTTATTAAACTGAAATAATTCGTGATGAATGGAACAAGTGGATGATGACTATTGCAAATAAAAGTTTAACACCAACAAGGAGAATAAAAAAGCCAGCATTGCACAAGTATGCAATTGGGTGCTGCATGCTTGGGAAGGTATTAAAATGGAGATCATTATTCAAGTCATTCCAAGAAAACTGGAATATCTAATTCTCTGGGTGGTACAGAAGATGAGGATTCATCATCATCAGAATCTATGAAGATTCTGAGGAAGACAATCTCCACATACTAACATCTGAAGTGGAACATGCCATTAGTAAAGCAAAGCCAGGCAAGGCCTGTGGACCTGACCAGATTCACGTGGAACTGCTGAAGCAGCTGGACTACAACAACATCCATGATGATGATTCAGTCAATACTTCGGGAATTCAAGAAAAAAGGGATGATGAATCAGTCATTAATGACGTCATAGATATGTTTCCTAATGGGTATAATTTACCAGTAGATAGCAGTGATTCAGTTGAAGAATTTCTTGGCCACTATGATTAATAAAATGCATCTTTAGACAATCCCATTAAAAAAGTTTTTTTCTAAATTTTTGTCTCAAAATAGGGGTGCATCTTATACTTGAGAGTGACTTATACTCATCAAAATACGGTAATTTTAGGAGAAAAAGAGTCTTTGGAAAAAAATCACTCCATTGCTACTTAATTATATTTTTATTAGATAAGAATTTTTTAAAAATTTCAAATTTTGTTTTTTTTTGTCATCAAAACATGTACTACAGTAGAACCTCGATTATCCGCCCTAATTGGGGACTGGGGTTGGTCGGATAATTGAAAAGTCGGATAACCGAAAAGTATGAAAAAATCCATTATTAGTGTAGTATATTATTATATCCCATGTAATTAGTATATTAGTATATCGCTATTAACCTATTTTGCGTTGNAAGTGCATACTATTTATCATTACACCTTATATTACATTTATTCTGAAAATCACTCGATTATGTAAAAAATTAAAAATAATTTTGTTAATACAGCCAACAAACATTTTTTATTGCGATTTCTGACCACCGGCTTAATTAAACTATATATTCATACTTGAAGGTTAGACTATTTATAAAAATATCAAATTTCCGAGTCTATGTTAATCCTTTTTATACACTCCAGAAGTAACAGTTAACATGGGTTTTATTGAAGAATATACTTCTTAAAACAAAGGTAAACAATAAGTAAAAAAAATTCACAAAGTTAAAAACGATCAAGTGTCAGCCTTCTGATGAAGTGAAGAATTCTTCATGTTTTTAATGTAAAGTGTCAGAATCTAAAACAGAAGGCTGACACTTGATCGTTTTTAACTTTGTGAATTTTTTTTTTACTTATTGTTTACGTTTGTTTTAAGAAGTATATTCTTCAATAAAACCCATGTTAACTGTTACTTCTGGAGTGTATGTATTATTTAATAATATTTGGGATATATAGGCCTAATATACATCCTGAACATTTATTGTCATGTTGAATAATTTTTCACTTGTTTACTGAAGATGTTATTTGTGTATAGTTCATCAACAAAGAGAAAGTATTATAAAGCATTCATACATTTATTCTATTCATATGAAAGATATAAAAGGGGACTGTCATTAAAAAAATAAGCTAATTGTTTGATATCTCCTTTTACAATTTTCTCAATATATTGTAAAGAGTCATTTTTGGCTTTAGATATTTTCTTGATATGTGATAATTCTTGAGTTAAAATAGCATTAAATCTTTTGTTTTTCCTCATCACTTTTAGAATAAGATAATAGTGAAAAATAAAAGTATAAAGCAATTTGTTTTTTGTTCAATCTTTAACTAAGAGTTTGTTTCCTTCATTTTTAAGTCTTTTGGATTTTTTATTATGTTAGCTTTATTTTTTAAGTTTGGAAGCAAGCGTATTTTGACAATGATATCACAATGAAATAACTTATAACCAACTGATTTATAATTTCAGAGTGATAATGTTTTAATATAACGAGTAAGACTCAATCATATTAAAATTTAATTACAGTTATAAAATTCAATTTTATAAATGCAATTAAAATTTAATTAAGATTGTATAAGTAAGATTATATATCAGTATAATAAATTTTATTTTCTAAAATTAATTAGGATTATAATAAAAAGATTAATTTAAAGTTTACCATACTGAAAAATAAATCATAATTCTTATTAAGTTTATGTAAAAACAATTAATTTATTCTTACACTATGGAACGACTGACTTTATCCATAGGCTCAAATTTAAATTTCTGCATGCTGGAATCTTTTATGAATTCTGTTATTCTTTTTTCAATCTAAAGAATTAAATAAAATGTATTTTTAAATATTAAATACAAGTATTCAAAATTTTAAAAAAATTTGATTAATTATATGAAAATTTTCTGAAATTAAAATTTGAAAATAATTTGATTTAATTCTAATTATTAAATTTACCAAGAGATGGCGACTTAATCGCCTACCTCTACCCAAAGTGTTTTCTTTCTAAATTGTTATTAGTCTTATTATAGCATGTTATATAATATGGCAGTTTGTATTTGCAATATGCTTACTTGTTCTCGAAATCGCTTCAAATTTGCTTTATCTGCAGCCTGTCTTTTAATCATCTGTTCTTTTTGCTCTATAAGTGATAAAAAATTAAATAATAAATACAAGTAATAACATAAAATAGTTAAAAATTTTAAATTTTAATTACAATTTCTTGAGACATTAAATGTAATAACATTTAATAACTAGTGATTTAATTAATATTTTTCTAATGTATAATAAAAAAATGAAAGAATTACTACATAATCAATACTTATTTTTACACATTACATTTAAACATTATTTTTTTTTAATAAAAAGTATTACAATAAAACCTTGATTTAAGGAACAGAATTTCTGGTCTGTATGTCCTATATGAAAATTACCATCCTATTAATTTTAAAATGCTTTTTATATGTAATTAAATTAACAGGCTCTTCTTTTTTTTTTTTTTTCAAATCCAAGAGTCACCACTCTTAACTTCGTGCCACAATGGGAGTGTCTCATATCATCATCCAAAGACAAATAAATAGAAATTTTTTTGTTTTGTATGAGATAGGCCCATTTCTGTGTTTATCTCCCAATAGATGAATTGTTTGAGAGTGAACTTGTCAAGCTTTTTTGGGGCGGGGGATGTTTCACCCATCTGTGGGAAGTTTCCATGAAGGATTTCCAGAGTTTCACACAGAATTTCACACAGCAATGCTGCTCCTTCAAAGAGCTCATTTCCATGGATCCGAATTTTTGCTGAGCCCCACAAACACCCCTTCACATAAACGGCCGTAACTGATCACCAAAACAAGCTATCAACAAACAAATTGAAGGAGGTTATTCAGGAGGTTTCCATGGACACAATGCATCCAAGTGGATTACAAAATAACCAACTGCTGGCGCACTATTCAAAAAGTTCGGGAACTTTTTGAACAACCCACATATATAGTGTGTAAGATGATAACTTGTTTTTTTATGTATGTTTATTTTATAATGTGTTGATTAAATTTAATTAAAAAAAATCACCTATAATTTCTTTGAAAAAAAAGGTCAAATGATTAATAAATATAAATGGAATAAATATTTTATCTAATACATTAATGATTCCCTAAGATAAACAACAAGAAATATTGCTTTGACAGCATTTATGATATAGACATTATCATTTGAATCCTACATTTTGAGCAATTTTTATTTTTAAGATTTTATATGAACTATTAGAAAATGTAGTTAGTTCAGAAATGTAGAAAAACAAATCCATTTCAATGGTTACAAATAATAATTGATTCATAAAGATTTTAAAATTTTGTAAAAATGTTACATTAATGAAATTAATCTTAGATGCTAAAACACATACATATCCTGGGTATCAGTTTTTTGATTTTTTGGGGGTTCAGAGTGTCTCAAAACATTGAGATTCAAATACTTGAGTTGTGCAGAAAGAGATGTGCTATGTATGAGACATGCATTATTAAAATCCATTTGGATGTGTCAAAGGATGAAAGGACTGTTGTGCACAAACCCTTTTGAACCGTGTAGTGATGTTCCTTTAGTCTAATATTCAATGGTCTGCAGGTAGCTCCAATGTAATCATAGTGCTGATTTTATGCAACATTCCACAACCTGAAGATGGATGTTAAAAATAATTGAAAACGTTCGTTTTGTATAATAAATTTTGTTCATTTTCACTGGATTACAGATGTTAGTTGCTGCTTTTATGACAATCATTGTTAAATAATTTCTAAAAAGGAAGGTTATTACTCATACTTTGAATATCATAAGTTCAACTTTTTAAGTATAAAAACTAAATTTTTTGAATGTTTTAATTTTTTGGCACAGTTCATAAGTAGGAAAAGTTCTATTGCACAATAATATACTACATATCAAGCATATATAAAATACTTTTTGTAATTAAAATTTTTCTTCAGTTAGATGAGAAACAATAAAATAAGAAAAATCAAGTGTATTTCAAAATTCCATTTCACATTTTAACATAAAATGTCTAGTCTAATAAACTGTCAAAAACTAAAAGATGAAATTAAATAAATAGTAAATAGATTATTATACATTTTTTTTTTTAATGAAATAATTATATAAATCACTAAATCAAATCACTAAAATAATAAACTAAAATCACTAGATATTTCGTATGTAAAAAGACACCTAAAAATTCTGTAAATGATCAATAATTACTTTGTCTTAATATCTAATTAAATGAACAATGACATATTATTAACAACAGAAAATCTCAAGACAAAAATTTAGTCAAGAACTAACTTGTATATTCACACTGTTTTTCTAATTTAAACTGTAAAAAGAAAAAATTCCTCATTTGGATTTTTGGTTATTGACGTCATTCATTCAAAAACAGCAATCAAAGTAATGATTAGTTTATGCCAATCTATAAACACAACAAACAACGATCTTTTCTCTCCATCATATCACTACAACACATTAATTAAAACATGTATTTCAATAAAAATAAAAAATATCTTGATCTTCCACCATCAAAAATAATCTTTGTGAATGTCTTCACTCTCCATAAAATTCTTACACTGCTTGGAAAGAATACATATAATGTATAATGACCACAAATATAAGAAAAGCTGTTTGGATGATTGGCACAACTTCATTTATTCATGATAAATTGAAAGCATGCCAACTGTACACAGAAAACAGGAAACACGCTAGGAAGTAAAATCAACTGAAGATTTCAGACTATGAACTTTAATTTGAAAGTATTCAATACCAGAATCGAATGTATATTCAAGATACCAAAAATAGAAGTTAGTCAGTGCATATGTCAGCATTTGTAGTCACCTACAACAGATGGTACTATTCAGTTTGATTTATTTGATAGATGATGTTTCTTTTGGCCATAACTTCAAAATAATTAATGATATATCCATCATATTTTTTACATTAAATAATTTGAAGATGTAGTTTTCCAATAATATACAGTTCATTGGCATATAATAACAATAAATATTTTTTTAAAAAATGCTTGAACATTTTTAAAAAGAGCATTTTCTTCAGCAGAAAAAAATGTAAGAAATCTCAAAGTCTGGAAAAAAATTAGAAAAATCTGAATCTAGATTTAAAATCAGCACACTCAATTTAGCCTAAATCAAAAGAATTTTGTCTACTGTAAAATTCAGGTTGTGTATTGTTGTTAAATGCAAAATTTTTGATAGATGTATCAGGCTACAATTTGTTTTATTCTATCAAATAGGAACCTATATATCTTTTTATGTATTGTACTCTCTTGAATTTGTATACTAGCATGAATTTATTTCTACCTCACCAAGAACCTAAGACAGAATCATTGCCATTTCCTTTTTTAAATATGACATTGTTTTGATTTGGGATAAGATCAAAATGCTAAAACCATTAGATTTTACATAAATTCTATATAAGATTGTAAAGTAAGTAATAAAATTATATAATTTTTATTCACTTCAAATTGCAGATAATAGCTACAATTGGCAGTTCATACACGTTGCCAAGTCTACTATTTTGTAAAGGAAACGCGAATCCTATGGATAACTAACCTTCAAATTTATTGTTATAGCTTTACAACTTTTGTTCACTGGACACACAGATTTATTGTAAATTATTTATGATTTAAATAAGCTTAATCATCTTAATAATACACATGCAACATAAAAGGCCACAAGTTATCTATGCTTAATATAAAGCATCATGTTATGTATTTATTATTCAGTACAGTAGACCCCCCTATAACATGGGTTCATATAATGCGGATTCATATATTGCAGGAAAAAATTGCAACCGTATTCGTATAAAGACGCTAAAAGAGACTCGTAAAATGTGGTAAAAGGTCATCACCGACTCGTGTCACAACAGGATTGGTCGAATCTGGACTAATAGTGGACTACTTACACACTACAGAGAGTTTAGGCGGGTAAGTTGAGTTTACTATCATCTGTATAGTATATAAATTAGGTACTGTAAGTCTAATACAGTACTGTAATTTTATACATTTCTTGTGAAAAAAACATTTCTTATTCAACAGCCATAAAAATTATTTCTATTAATGATGTCTCCAAAGTTCAATGAATTTTTTGCAAAAAAATAACTTATCAGAAAATGTGCCTGCCATTTGGTACGCTGCTCCGCAATGAAAACAAGCATAAGCAATGGCATTGTCGAACAGTGCACACTCGGTAAGTAACCCTACAATTTTTTGTTTATAACATAGTTTATATGGATTATTCCTAAAAAATTGTATGTGTTTTGGAAATGTTGAATCAAATTAGTCTAGAATCGATTAATTTTATGGAAGAAAACCTTTCAAACAGCCGTAGTCCATAAACTGCACATGTGCCGGGCTGTGAATGGCTCATGTATTTAAGGATTCCTACAATGCGAAATTCTTATAAAGTGGAATGTATCTACCGCGTTATAGGGGGGTCGACTGTATTTTCAAGTCATGCAAAAAATCCATGTAAAATCATTTTTAAAAATCCAATCATTGGAGAGAATATTTTCATAGATGAATTATATTTTCAATAACAAATAAATACAAAAGTCATAACAATGCAAGAAATATATTATACATTTACAAAAATATCAATTTTTGTGCCAAGTAATAAGACATAGAATTCATTTTAAAAAGAATTTTTAATAAATCATATTACACAATAATTTAGATAAAATTAGATTAATATTTTTGCAAATCATTTAACAAGACAACAAATAAGTTTTGGAAAGCAATAACCAATGAAATTTTGCTTTTGTTCATATAGATAGCCTAAAAACCTTATAGCTTCTGATTACAAACAAATTTTGTCTCAAATATAATGAGTATTGACTAAATTTAATTCAATATATTCAAAGTAAATTATGCTTTATCCAATTAAAAAACATAAATTTTATGTTCTTAGAAATATTTATGGACTACTAATCGGCTTTGATAGAAATCATTGTAGCTATTATCTCCTAATTTGCTCTATTTCCTAAGAGAATCATTTATCTATATTATATAATTCATATGTATGATATTAGATAATATAATAATAATTAAATTAAAATAATAATAATAATTCTAATAGTAACAAAATGGAAGATAATAACACTTGTTAATCAATGTTATTTATTTCAAATATAGGTAAATTATATGTTGGCTTGTTATTAGTTAATTATATCTTATTATTATTTTGAGTTGATAGCATTGGAAATCTGTTCATTAGAAAATTTATACTATTTCTTATCAGTTAAAACTGTCTTAAAGTATCTCAAGACAGTTTGAACTTGAGATTTCATTTTTTTATATAAAACAAATATTTTACGTCTTGTCATATAGCAAAAAAATCACCATGAAAATGTTTCAACGTTGTATCAATGTTTATATCTTAACTTATCACTTCTGTATTAACATAAAACTGCTAACTTGCATATTAATCTTACATTATATTTACACTGCTATCTTGATCTGATTTTATTTTATTTTTTTTATGAAAGATAAAAATTCAAATATTTAAAGTTTTATATATGTTTTTTGTTATTGAAATAGTTAGAGCATTTATTTAAAACTTTCAATTTACCATGCAATACTATAATTATAAATTACTAATTAATAAATTTTATTAAATATATCTAGACCTATATAAAAATTACCATCTCATTTTTTTATAAAAATAAAAAAACTAATAAAANATAGGTTTAATAATGATCTTGTGAATACAAATACAGGGGTGAGCACATTTTCTTAAAAAAATGTCAAAAAATTAGATTAGTTTTCCTTTACATTTATAATGTGTGATTATATTGTTAAACTATCAGATAAAAAAGAAAATGTTTTAAAAAATTTCAAATCTATATAAATGGTTGTTCATATCATTTTCGAAAATGTGTTTGAAAAAATTAATGTATTATGTGGCCTAAGACAGAGTGGCTATATATTTATAATTATTTAATAAATTACTTTTGTACAGGAAGCAATAAGAAATTGAAAAAGTCATGAATTAATTTCTATCAAATGACAAGGATTAATGTGCAGGTAAATTCTTAATTGTTATATTCACAAACAAATCTAGAAAAAGGATCATTTCTAATGATGATAATAATTATTACTGTGGCTTAAATCACCTGAAATAAAGTGTTTGTTATACAAATAAGTTTATGCATATTTTGTGGGCAATCACTGTAAACCGTTTTTAATTTTTTTCTCATTTATCCATTTATTTTTTCTTTTCTTCTTTACTAAGAAAAATATGAAAACTTGCATTTTTAATTTTTGCCACATTATGATTACAATAATTCACCAAATGACTTTTCAGCATTTCTTTCAAGATAATGTTCTCACTACTAGTATATCTGTATTTGCATGTTAGCTTTGTTTTCACCCTTAAGTTTTGACATCATTATTAAACCTATCCATAATTTCTATTCATATTTTTTACGTAAGGGTCAATCAAATCTCTTTTTATGAAGTTATACTCTTCTAATATCTGATAAACTGAATATATATTATGAAAGTACTCAAGTATCAACCAAAAAAATTTATAATAAACTTGAATCAAATATGGTCCATTAATGATTTTCTATCATCCATAGTGTAATTTGGCAAAAAAAAATATTTATATAATTATTAAAGAAACAATAATATCTCAACAATTTTAGTTTAACTCAGGGATGAGCAACCCGCAGCCTGCATTAATATTTTTTGTATCCCGCATCGCATAAAAAAGTTCAAATGTTATTTTCTACAACTTATGTATAGTTTGCAGTTTCCATCTCTTAGTAATCAATCTTATCTTAATCCATCTTATGTATATAAGTCATAGAAAACAGCATTTGAACTTTTGCTGCATACTTCTTTAAGCTGGGAAATTGATATATTTATTCATATTTTATGCGACGCAAACTGCAAAAAATACTTTTTCTGCACTGAATTTAGTAAAAATTAAAACAAGAAACCGGCTAACAGACACATCAAAACTAATTTAAAACTAGCAGTGACTAATATTTAACCAAATATTTCCGATATATTATGTTTACATCAGTTCCAGAAGCTAAATTAAGTATACCTATGCTAATTTATAATTATATACGAATAAATAATTATGATTTACCGATATTTTTTTCTCTTTTCTCTTGTATGCGGCCCTTACGTAGAAAAAGGTTGCCCATCCCCGGTTTAACCGATGCCTTTTGAAATAAATAATGTAAGCGAAAACTTCTCTTTGCTTTCTCTTAACATAAAAAACAATAATCGATGTAACCAAACAAAGTTAGAAGTTACTTTCGTGTAATTTGTGTATATATGTATATACATACCGTACGTATATTATCTAAAACTACCGTAACTTCTATTCAAGGTTGTCGAGAGCTTGTACGGAGGTTTAATAAAAACAGTCTTAAAGACTTTATTTTTTGTTAGTAAAAATAACAATAAGTTATATGGGTAGAAATCATTAAGGGCCCTAAAGTTTTCTTTCACATAGAAAATTTATGAGCCCTTAGTGGTAGAAAGAGAAGCCAGAATTCCCCAGCTTCCCCTCTCGACGGCTCCCGCTTCTACCGTAATCAAACAGAATCACAGACGGATACGCATAATAGCTCGATGGGTCCCAGACAAATTTGAATTAGGAGGCCCCACGTAGTGTTGACTTCAGGGATTTTTCTTTGGGGGAATTTACTGGAGGAAATGAGATTGGCACGAGGCCCCCTCTGGTGTGGGCCCCAGGCAATTGCCCATAGGATAATGCAGATAAATATTAATCATCTCAACATTTAATTTGCTTCAGAACATGGAAACTGAATTAAAAAAACATTATAATTATTATTGGGGCATTTTACACAAATACTCTTTATTAATGAATGAATGAAGGTCGTATCATGTAAATAAATAATCTTTTGATATTATTCGAAATCTTACTTTTTAATAATTCTTTCTGTTCATTTTTAATTGTCGGCGGTTTGTCCATCGAATTGAGAATACTTCCCAACAAATCCATTTTTCTTTTTTATCTCGATTATTCAAACGAAATCACATGTGAAGATATAACCGCCATTAAGTAAATACAATTGCTAATGTTAAACTTTTTGCCGCATCGAGGCGCTTCGAAATATACCAATAAAATCGTTATTATTTTATTAATATAATAATTTAGTTTTTTCTTTTATTTATTAATATATAACGCAGATTATTTTCAATTATTTTTATTTTATTTTTAATTATTAAACAGTTTATTTTTTGTTTACTGTTTCGTGTTGAGATACGAAGAGGTTTTGCGGTCGGATAGCCGAGCGGTCAAGGTGGCAGCTTGCCGCTCCGGGAGACCGGGATCGAATCCGGACGGATCTAAAATCACCAGGAATTTTTTGGGGTGGTCTGCCCTCATAACGATCTTGCTATAAAGAGGTCCTCTTAGGGCCCGCAAGACGGAAAGAGTTTTTTAAAAAATATGAAAAGGCAAAGTTTTTTCTTTTGACTTCATTTTGTGAGCATTATGAAGGTATCTTTTTTCCAAATTCATCGTAGGTTCGGCCAGGCACAGAATTGGAACGACCGAGTGATGAGAGGCGGGGAAACTTATTTGGAACTGATCGTCTACAAAAAATTCTGGGAGTTGTTCGCTCGGATCCAATTTCGGGTCTCCAGAGCGGTAGACTTATATCATAACTGCCTCGGCCATCAATCCCTTGCGTTAGAAATCCGTTTCGACCGTTCGTCCCAAATAAAGAATAGCTTGAATGAGTGTGCCATAGTTTTCGTAATCTTTTTTATAAAACAATACAGATGACTATTTGAAAAGGCCGAATCCGGACAGTAAGTGGGATAAAGTTTCTGATCATCTGACAGTAACCAAGAATCCAACTAGCACAAGCTTTGAAACCGAAAACCTTTCGTCATTGTATAGTGGCAGATTTCAAAATGTGCTGTAATTTCTCTGACTGTCTCATATCGATTTTCTTTTAATTAAGAGAGCATGAAGTCATTGTTGATTTTATTAGTTGCAGTCTGCAGGCGACCATTACGGACTAATTTGCGATATTCCACAACTTCTATTCATCATCATTGTTTGTTTAATCCATTTGCCTGATCACCCGACAATGTGAACACACGTGAAAATTTCTGTATATGCATGCTTTAGTCTTTGGTGAATATCATCTGTGATAATTCATTGCATGCTCTCGGAAGTACGGATACCTGACCTTATCAGAATATATTGCACATGCATCTAATGTCTGTAGCAACGTGCAACTAAACACAAAATCTGTAGTGCGAATCCCATATTTGTGCAGTAATTACTTGTCCGATTCCGGGTTTTATAAGTATTTCTTTCTTCTAGTTATGTTAAAGTTAAAACGTTTACCTAAAGTACACAGTGTATATTATTCGGCCCACAAAAAAAAAAAAAAAAAAAAAAAAAAAAAAAAAAAAAAAAAAAAAAAAAAAAAAAAAAAAAAAAANATCTTGTAAAAAAAAAAAAAAAAAAAAAAGCTACGGAAGGAATATTAGTAAGATTTACCATTCGTATCAAATATATACAATAGATATTGTTTATGCGACCGCACATCAATATTATCAATTAAAACTATAATCCACAACCTCAATGTACTTATCGTATACCAGCGGAGCCCGCAGACTATACAAAAGGGAGGGTCACAAGCTATAAAAAAGGGCATCATATATTATACAAGAAACTTCAAACTATGATTCAACGTCAGATCAGCGCTCCCACGAGGTATTCGATATTCTCGCATTTACAACATCATTTATGATTTAAGCGACTAATAAAAATCGATACAGGGATTTGTACGCTTTGTATTTATTAAGTATTTATCGTGTAATTTTTCGAACATTTTTGCTTTTTTCAATAAATAATTTATAAAAAATTTCACTTAAGCCACCACAAAGCTGTTAAGATCATAAATGACATCATAAATGTCAGAATACCGAATATTTTTTCACTTTATTAAAATGGCTGGCAAAATCTCCTTCGTAATACGATCTTTGAACATTTACCATATAAATGCTATTGTCGTAACCGTTTTAAGTTTCTTTTTCGTTACTACTGTACTACGGATTTTGTCTAACGAATGAATAACTCGGGAAAAATTGTTCTCTCGGTACCGTAAGCTTAATTCTAACAATAAGATAAAATTTTATTAACATTAATTTGTATGAAGATAAGTGATGATTGACATCTTAACCAGATTAATGTTTTCTAACAGATAAAAAGTATTGTTCGGAATTTTACAACCTGTTCTCCTTCCCCCATTCTTGTTTTCAGTGTCTTTATTGACGCCTGCGGTTAAAATTTAGAGGTGAATATAATAAATGTCCTATTTAAAAGGTCTGGGGATTGTAAAAATGCCCGTTAAATAATTATGACCAGAAAATATCACAAATCGTGATATTTTCTGGTCATAATTACAGGGAGTGGCCCAGGTCCCTGAGCCCTCCTTGGTTATGTTTCTGTATTTATTTTATAAGGACACTTCCAATTGCAGGTCATTTCTTCGGACATTAACATCTCTAAATAAATAGAAATGCTTTAGAATCGATTAACATGGACTTAAACCAATTTTTTTTTTTTAAGAAACTAGAAAAATATAGTAATATACCGCAGTACAATCTTAAAAAAAAGAGAGTTACAAATGTCGTACAATAACCATTTATAACGGGATGTTTATTTACGCGAGTAATAGTACCACGAACAAGCATCGCATAGTTTACTTATCGATTTTCTAAAGTGCAATTGCCATAAAGTTTCTATCTGTGGTACCATGGTCATTGTACGGTAGCTCCATCTTTTATTCGTAAAAATAACTGTTTAATAAAATTTATTATTATAATTTCGAGAGAAAATTGTGCCATTTATTAAGCGCTCGAAATGACTCTACAAAAGATTTTTATAGAGTCATTTCGAAATATTTTAACTATTATCGGTATAAATTCAATAGATTTCGGTAAAAATATAATTATTATTGCCACCTAATTTGTAATAAATTCACCGAAAATTTTTATTTAACTTACTACGGCCCAATAACTATCATTTCCCAACAAAGGTCACTCTTAAAAAATGACAATTTTTCCGCCAATTGCAGTTGTTCAGAGGTTTGATTATATTTGGTGTTTCGTTATATTCAATTCGAAATAGGATTAAAAAAAATATATTATGGTTAATCTACGTACCAATAAATCTTAAATTACATGGTGATTACTTTTGTTTTAGAGAGAGAGAGAGAGAGAGAGAGAGAGAGAGAGAGAGAGAGCCTTTCATCCAGATATAGGTCTACAGTAGACTAAGAGTTTTACTTGGAAAGAAGTAAGAATATCATATTCATTGTGTCCATATCAAAATATCTTATATCCTAAAATAGGTCTATATTGAATACTGTTTAAAAACTTTTAAACTACAAAAATACATGCAAAATTGTCCTAAAACTGAGTCGCACATCTGCCCACCTGTAATCGAGTGGATAAAACCACTGCAACTGGTATCTGGGCACGAGTTTGCGCCTAACCACGTGGAATTTTCTAGGTTTTCTTCACGTATCTAACAACCAAACAGGATGGGTCGGATAGCCGGAATGAACCATGGACGATCCTTTCCCGATATGTCAGGCTCCGTTCTTTACCACACCACCTGATCATCGCATTGTAGGCAAAAACTGCGATGGGTATAGTAGAGCGAAAAGAGCCAAAATGAAAATAAAAACACTTAAATAGGGCCCAGAAGAATAGAAGATTTCGCTGATAGGCATATCCGTGTGTTGCTTCGCATCAAATCAAACCTAAATTGGATTTTCTTGATGACCACTTTTGTATTTCTTACAGAATGAATATTAGTTGCTCAAAAACTTTTAATAAAGTCTTTAATTATATCATATCATAATATTGCAATATTAATAATGTTTTTAATACTTAAAATACAAATGAAACCAAACTAAGAGTGGAAATCATAAACAAACGAGATAATTCTACATGCATTCCCATAATTAGTGTTGCTAATGAATATTTGTATACTGTCATAGGAATTAAGTGTTAAATAGCTAATTTACATGTTAATGTTCATGTTTCTGAATAATTATCTCTATTTTTATATTTGGTATATTATTATTATCACTATTAGCATCTTAACAGCTCTTTAATTTACAAAATAATCTGTTAATAAATGAATATCATTAATAAAATGGTCGTCAAAAATACTCATGTAGAATAAATATTAACATTTCGTAGCCAATTGGCATCGTTATATAGAAATTACGTTATCGTGCAATTATTTTAGCAATTAACTTAATAATTAGCTAGTTATTCATTACTTCTAAACAATAATGTTTTATAATTAAGCTTATATAATTGATGATTTGGCGTGAATTCAGAACATTTAAATTTGGTTCCTTTCCTCCAACTTCTAATGCTTCTAGTCGGTAAATCTTTGAAGTATTTTTTTTTTTATTTAAATAGCTAATTTCGAATATTATTCACTTAAAAATCAACACGAAACATTTTTTTATTATTTAATATCGCATTAAATTAGGTAATTAAATTGGATCGATGGAATAAGGCAACGCAACACGTGGGCGATCTGCCAAGGAGGATGCCTCCTGAAAGAACTTTTATGAAAAATTGGCCCTTATACAGGTGTTAGACACGTGATAAACTCGGAAATTTCTATGTGACAGTATGTCGGATAGGTGCGAACCTACTACCAGTGTTCAGCGGTTTTATCCACTCGATAAATGTGTGATAAAGTATTGTTTTATGTTATATACAGTATCTTCTACAATTAAATTTATAATTTAACTGTATGAAAATGTGTAATAACTTATACTTTGCACTGTTAGAACACGTATCGACACCTATTTACTTGTATTTGAAGAGTTAATTAACTCGTTTGATTCTTCTTAAGGATCAAAACAATACATGTGCCAGACACATGATCAAATTCCCAAATTCGACTTCATCAAAACTGGAGGAGGAAAAAAAGGAAAGTCGTGATAATGATGTTAGTTTTTCTTTCCTATCGTTACTATGGTTAACTACTGGCAAAAATAATATAGAAATGGAGACGGAATTAGAAAACAACTGAAGTATTTTCAATTGAAATCACCTTGTTTCTGAACTAAAAATTTATTTATTTATTAACACATATATATTAATTAATAATGCCAAAAGGAAAGTGATAACTACCCACAAGAAAACATAAAACGAGAGAACCTGATAAAAAGTATTACATAAATATCAGCAGTTGTTTATTTCCTTTTTTGTTTTTCCTACAGAAAGTATTATGAAATTGGCGGAGGCTTATCCAAGTGGATGTTTCTCGAGCTGCAGCATCCTTTAATACTAAAGCAATCAGTTTTGTAACGTACTTTAAAATAAAATTTAAAAAAAATCAGGCAAAGAGTTGCTTAACTCTCCCGGCAACATTTAAAACTGCCATCTGTTGTGATATTTCATTTAAAAACTTTTTATAATCAGTTCTGTAAGCTTTTATACATTCAATACGTGTAAATTATTTGAAGAATTCGAACCGGATCTCTCGCAAAGACAAACTTATCGTGGAGTCAATTACCGTAATGCAAGCCATGATTTATATGGTTCATATTTTATGCGATTTCGAAATGGCCGCCATATTTAATACTAGTAATAACAATAAATAAATAAATTTCGTTTTATATTATTTATTATATTTTTACGTGGAGTAGAAGTATACAGCACGTTAGTTTTGTATAATAAGATTTATTTATTATTATTGCTTTGAAGTATCGTAAGATAAGCGTTATTTCAAGAATGCATAAATCAAGGCTGCATTATAATAATAGACGAATCTTTCGGTACGAAAGATTCGGTTCTTATTCCTCATAGGATGAATTTATAGTTTACCGTGTGGCACACAGGTTATACAGTGTGCTTCTTAAGTACAGTAAGTCTCCTAAATCCTACGACTGATCGAAGGCGACCAAAAGTTTTCGAAAATATTATACACTACTTCGAATATACCTTTACATACTGCAGTGTGTACATTTTTAACGTTTTATTATTAAGATTGCCTTGAAGTTCGTAGAAGAGCACCATGCCTCAACATACCACTGACCTGATTATGATGAGGCATTGGTGTGAAAGATGCTGATCACTGAAAAAAACGATGTCAATGGTTGAAGCGCGTCTGAGAGATTTAACTTACAAAGTGGTGAGACAAGAGTTTACTAGAAAATTGTAAAAATAACCTCCAACAAGAGTAGCAATCCGATCTTTTGTAAACAAATTTCGGTGGATAGGGAGTATTCATGATGAGAAACGTACACCAGAAACTGTGCAATCCATCGTAATTGTCGTGCATCAACAAGGAGATTAAGCAGGGAGATTAGTGTTTCACATTCGGTTGTTTGGAGAACTTTACGTTTCAAGTTAAAAAAAACGTAGTTATCACCTTCTGATTCTTTACGATCTGCACATAGAAGACTATGCAGCCTGTGAGATAATGTGATCTTTTGAAAGCCCTGAACAAAAACGACCTCACGAGTAACATTTTGTTAATTTGTTCATTGATAAATCAATTTTCCATACATGTGAACATGTTAACAATAATAACAGCAAGATTTGGGTTACCGAACATCCTCGAGCAATTTTGGAGTGGGCAAGGGATTCTCCAAAGATTAATGCTTCGTTGGGTATCACAAAACGCAAAGTATATGACCTCTTTTTCTTTGCTGAGAACACAATTTATGGAGACATTTACCTGGATATGTTACATACGTTTTTGATGCCTCACTGTTTCCGATGGAATTATCGATTCCATTGTCTTCCAACAAGATGAAGCATCTTCTTAATTTGGAACAGAAAGATAAACAGGAAGATGTTCAACCCCATATTTTGGGCCCCATAGTCACCTGACCTTACACCTCTCGATTTTTCCCGTGGAGTTTTGTTAAAGAAGTGATATACAAAATTAAGATTACCAGCATTACTCACCTAAGAAGCGGATAACAGCTGCAGTGGCTGAAATTGCACCTCATCCTGGTGAAGCTTTTCCATGCCACTGAACCACTGAACCACTGATCGTTGGGATTTGTGTGTTCATATGCAAAGGACCATGCAGAATTGTTTCAATATTTCTTGTTTTCGTGTGTTTTATTCATTTGTAATACAAAAATATATATTAAAATGTTTTTACAGAAATGAATAGTTACTTTAGAATATTTTTTATAATAAAATTATAAAAAATACCCTGTATATTTTATAATTTTTCAATATATTCAACGATTACAATTCATGAAATGCCAAAATTTCGATATAAAAAATAAATATATGCTATAATACTCGTATAATTATCTGATTAGATTTTTTGTAGGAATCCTAGAAGGATTGCTCAGAATAGGGATGTCATTCTTCACGCGTAATCAATTAAAATGAATGGTCGTATGTTAATATTATAGCTTTGTGTTGATGCTCGTGTCAGAACTCCAATTTATTTTTATCTGTATTAAATGAATTGGATTGATGGATTTTTTTTTTATAATTCTTTCCGCTCCTGGACACTAAGAGGGCCTTTTTAGCAAACCTACTATGGGTTCGGTCAAGTCCAGAATGGGGCAACTGGGTCCGACATATTCGAACGAAACACCCTTGCAAAATTGTTGATTTTCCCCAGAACGGTAGTCTGCCATCTTAACCATTCGATCATCAGGCTGGAGAATTAATGGGATATGCAACGCAACACACGGGCGATTTTCCATGGGATGTTCTCGACTTTCTATGAGGAAACTATCCCTATTTAGATGTTAAATATGTGAAGAATATTCAGTAAACTCCATGCAGCCAGCTCAAGTACAAATCCTCCACCTTTATTCTTAACTTAATATGTAGTAATTAAGCTTATTGCAACTTTTACTTGTTGATATTAAATACGGATTTCTCTCTATTGTATAATATAGAGAAAACCGTGTTTCATGGGAATCGGTCGTTTAATAATTGTATTATTGATGATAAAACATTAAAAAAAAATAGAATTTTTAGTACATGAAACAGATTTCTATTGTCGGAAATGTAAAGAAACATTACGCGTAATAAGAAAATAATAATAATAGTTTAAATAAAAACGGCTAATGCGAATACAGATGAAAACTGAAAAGAATTGTCAAAGATCAAGTGTCGTAAATAAGTACGGTTACTATAGAGAAAGATAATGCATACAATACTTTTAATATTAAATTAATGGTCTGTAAAAAAAGATTTTCTGAGGCAGTAGGATGACAATAAAAAGATTGTGAACAAGTCACGCGGTTATATTGCCAGAGAAGATTTGTATTGTTAAGGATACGAGAATGGGTAACACAACATTCTTTAGATTTAAAAAAAAAAAACGGGAAATTTTTTGGTGAATTAGTTAAAAGATTAAATACTTTAAAAAAAAATTAAAATATTTTAATGCTTTAATATATTTCATGTAGTAAACCATGGTCGAAAACGTAACACATTTNGAAAACTCAGAAAATCGCTCAGGTTTCTCGATCAATCGCTCAGAAAAGAATGGCGATTGATCAAGAAATTACAGTCCTTCAAGATTTTTAAACTCGGGGTTTTTTTTGGTAAATCTTTAATAAAAATTTTTAAAAATATTCGTTTAAGATATTTTAGTAATTTGATTTATGTCTCCTACAATAAACCTTGGTTGGATGCGAGACGGCGCGACAGAAAAAAATACCAAAAATCCTATTGTTACATTAAATTGAAAAAAAAGCCAAGTTATTTATAATTTTGAGAAATGTCTATCGAAATCTAACAAGATTTTGCAATCTTTACGGTAAATTTTTTTTTTTTTTGTAAAACATTATAAATCAATCTGTAATTTAAAGGCAACTGAAGAGGAACAAAAAAGCTCGAAATTCCTTTCTCTCAAGTAAAAGGATATATAATTCAAGTTTGTTTATTGGTCAATAACAGGATTTTAAGTATTTCTATGTTATAGCACTTTGATAAGTATTTGAGGCCAAAATGATTGCACGATTTAATTCCTCAGCATCCTAGAGGTCCATCAGTAGATAAAACCATGGAATACGGGTAATTGGAAACACTGAATCGTGGATTCGCGCCTGTTTTCGGGGTTTTCTTCACGTTAGTAACATCTAAATAGGGGTAAGTTTCCCATAAAAAAGTCTTCCATGGAGGCATCTCCTTCGACAGATGCTTAGATAAATAACAAACTTCAGCATCCTTTTTTCTACATTGTTTTTTAAATTGTAGTATCGTAAGATAAGCGTTATTTCAAGAATGCATAAATCAAGGCTGCATTATAATAATAGACGAATCTTTCGGTACGAAAGATTCGGTTCTTATTCCTCATAGGATGAATTTATAGTTTACCGTGTGGCACACAGGTTATACAGTGTGCTTCTTAAGTACAGTAAGTCTCCTAAATCCTACGACTGATCGAAGGCGACCAAAAGTTTTCGAAAATATTATACACTACTTCGAATATACCTTTACATACTGCAGTGTGTACATTTTTAACGTTTTATTATTAAGATTGCCTTGAAGTTCGTAGAAGAGCACCATGCCTCAACATACCACTGACCTGATTATGATGAGGCATTGGTGTGAAAGATGCTGATCACTGAAAAAAACGATGTCAATGGTTGAAGCGCGTCTGAGAGATTTAACTTACAAAGTGGTGAGACAAGAGTTTACTAGAAAATTGTAAAAATAACCTCCAACAAGAGTAGCAATCCGATCTTTTGTAAACAAATTTCGGTGGATAGGGAGTATTCATGATGAGAAACGTACACCAGAAACTGTGCAATCCATCGTAATTGTCGTGCATCAACAAGGAGATTAAGCAGGGAGATTAGTGTTTCACATTCGGTTGTTTGGAGAACTTTACGTTTCAAGTTAAAAAAAAACGTAGTTATCACCTTCTGATTCTTTACGATCTGCACATAGAAGACTATGCAGCCTGTGAGATAATGTGATCTTTTGAAAGCCCTGAACAAAAACGACCTCACGAGTAACATTTTGTTAATTTGTTCATTGATAAATCAATCTTCCATACATGTGAACATGTTAACAATAATAACTGCAAGATTTGGGTTACCGAACATCCTCGAGCAATTTTGGAGTGGGCAAGGGATTCTTCAAAGATTAATGCTTCGTTGGGTATCACAAAACGCAAAGTATATGACCTCTTTTTCTTTGCTGAGAACACAATTTATGGAGACATTTACCTGGATATGTTACATACGTTTTTGATGCCTCACTGTTTCCGATGGAATTATCGATTCCATTGTCTTCCAACAAGATGAAGCATCTTCCCAATTTGGAACAGAAAGATAAACAGGAAGATGTTCAACCCCATATTTTGGGCCCCATAGTCACCTGACCTTACACCTCTCGATTTTTCCCGTGGAGTTTTGTTAAAGAAGTGATATACAAAATTAAGATTACCAGCATTACTCAACCTAAGAAGCGGATAACAGCTGCAGTGGCTGAAATTGCACCTCATCCTGGTGAAGCTTTTCCATGCCACTGAACCACTGAACCACTGATCGTTGGGATTTGTGTGTTCATATGCAAAGGACCATGCAGAATTGTTTCAATATTTCTTGTTTTCGTGTGTTTTATTCATTTGTAATACAAAAATATTTAAAATGTTTTTACAGAAATGAATAGTTACTTTAGAATATTTTTTATAATAAAATTATAAAAAATACCCTATATATTTTATAATTTTTCAATATATTCAACGATTACAATTCATGAAATGCCAAAATTTCGATATAAAAAATAAATATATGTTATAATACTCGTATACTTATCTGATTAGATTTTTTTGTAGGAATCCTAGAAGGATTGCTCAGAATAGGGATGTCATTCTCCACGCGTAATCAATTAAAATGAATGGTCGTATGTTAATATTATAGCTTTGTGTTGATGCTCGTGTCAGAACTCCAATTTATTTTTATCTGTATTAAATGAATTAAATTGATGGATTTTTTTTTTATAATTCTTTCCGCTCCTGGACACTAAGAGGGCCTTTTTAGCAAACCTACTATGGGTTCGGTCAAGTCCAGAATGGGGCAACTGGGTCCGACATATTCGAACGAAACACCCTTGCAAAATTGTTGATTTTCCCCAGAACGGTAGTCTGCCATCTTAACCATTCGATCATCAGGCTGGAGAATTAATGGGATATGACAACGCAACACACGGGCGATTTTCCATGGGATGTTCTCGACTTTCTATGAGGAAACTATCCCTATTTAGATGTTAAATATGTGAAGAATATTCAGTAAACTCCATGCAGCCAGCTCAAGTACAAATCCTCCACCTTTATTCTTAACTTAATATGTAGTAATTAAGCTTATTGCAACTTTTACTTGTTGATATTAAATACGGATTTCTCTCTATTGTATAATATAGAGAAAACCGTGTTTCATGGGAATCGGTCGTTTAATAATTGTATTATTGATGATAAAACATTAAAAAAAAATAGAATTTTTAGTACATGAAACAGATTTCTATTGTCGGAAATGTAAAGAAACATTACGCGTAATAAGAAAATAATAATAATAGTTTAAATAAAAACGGCTAATGCGAATACAGATGAAAACTGAAAAGAATTGTCAAAGATCAAGTGTCGTAAATAAGTACGGTTACTATAGAGAAAGATAATGCATACAATACTTTTAATATTAAATTAATGGTCTGTAAAAAAAGATTTTCTGAGGCAGTAGGATGACAATAAAAAGATTGTGAACAAGTCACGCGGTTATATTGCCAGAGAAGATTTGTATTGTTAAGGATACGAGAATGGGTAACACAACATTCTTTAGATTTAAAAAAAAAAAACGGGAAATTTTTTGGTGAATTAGTTAAAAGATTAAATACTTTAAAAAAAAATTAAAATATTTTAATGCTTTAATATATTTCATGTAGTAAACCATGGTCGAAAACGTAACACATTTAAAATATTTTAAGAATTACTTTTTAAAGAGGTTTTTTTGGCAAATTCTCGTCTTTTTTTTTGGTAAATCTTTAATAAAAATTTTTAAAAATATTCGTTTAAGATATTTTAGTAATTTGATTTATGTCTCCTACAATAAACCTTGGTTGGATGCGAGACGGCGCGACAGAAAAAAATACCAAAAATCCTATTGTTACATTAAATTGAAAAAAAAGCCAAGTTATTTATAATTTTGAGAAATGTCTATCGAAATCTAACAAGATTTTGCAATCTTTACGGTAAATTTTTTTTTTTTTTGTAAAACATTATAAATCAATCTGTAATTTAAAGGCAACTGAAGAGGAACAAAAAAGCTCGAAATTCCTTTCTCTCAAGTAAAAGGATATATAATTCAAGTTTGTTTATTGGTCAATAACAGGATTTTAAGTATTTCTATGTTATAGCACTTTGATAAGTATTTGAGGCCAAAATGATTGCACGATTTAATTCCTCAGCATCCTAGAGGTCCATCAGTAGATAAAACCATGGAATACGGGTAATTGGAAACACTGAATCGTGGATTCGCGCCTGTTTTCGGGGTTTTCTTCACGTTAGTAACATCTAAATAGGGGTAAGTTTCCCATAAAAAAGTCTTCCATGGAGGCATCTCCTTCGACAGATGCTTAGATAAATAACAAACTTCAGCATCCTTTTTTCTACATTGTTTTTTAANTCTTTAATAATTTAAAAACGTTTTCAAACGCATTAAGCGTTCATCTTCAGTTATTTCTCCATTCGAAATGTGAAATTCGAAAAATTACGCAACGGAAATTCCAAATAACGATTATGTAAAAAATTAAAAGGTAACGCGTTACAAATGAAAGTGCTATATACAAATATTCGTGTGCTCAATAAACAATAATAATAATAATAAAATAATAACAAAAAATAAAATAAATAAATAAATAAATCAATATTTCTATTTAAATTTAACTGTAAATTTATTTACTTTCAATTTTGCACTGAATATTTCATGAATTATTCAGCGACACTATTGACAGAACTCATTATTTTATATTATTTTTACTAGATTTAAAAATTATTTATTCATATTTTTTCTAGTTAATTTTATTACAGAATATTTTGCATTAAATAATTTATTTTAATTATTAATAAATACATAAATTATCTTTGAAACGAGTGAAATTTTAACAAATTCAAAATTTCATCTCTTATTTATTCATTCGTTCGTTAAGTTAATAATAGAATGAAAGATTTATGTAAATTAATATAACTTAAATTATTATTAAATTCTGTTATTAAATGATGGAATTGGTTTGTAATCGTAGTAGATATTCATTCAACTCGACTTAAGTATCGAATACAATTGATTAAATTATGTTTACGTTAATTAGTATACACATTCTTTTGAAAATTAATCTTGAAAGTGATTTAATAAATAGTTATATTATAAAGTCACAATTGTTCATTGTTTGATTCGATATCTTTTTGCATCTGTATATTAGTAACTTGTATTGGTTAGTCGTGGGTTTGAACCTGATTAACGATCTGATCGTGTGGAGTATTTTTCGGGTTTTCTTCATTCGTCTAACACCTAAATAGGAGAAATTTCTCGTAGAAAGTCCTTCAGGAAGACATTCTTCTTGGCAGATTGTCCATGTGTTGCGTTACTTTATTCCTCAATTCAATTCAATCAAATCGTGTTGCAAATAAGTTACGATATAAATTCATTTTTTTCAGTTTAAATTTTCATTAAAATAGAATAAATTTTCTTAAATTATTTAGAATTTTAGATTATTTTCCTTATATTTTTCATATCGCTCATATTTCATCACCATATTCTTCATAAATTTACTATTTTCTGAATTATTACCACACAGCTCTATAATTTCACTTACAGCACTGAGATCACTTCTCAATTATATATGTATTTTAATTAATCTACAATACGTAGTAATTATGATAAATTCACAATGTTTTGAATAAAAGCACTGAATTTGAGACGTTCGTGCTATTTGATTAACTTTGAAATAATATCTGTGAGTAGTTTTCTGTATTCACTATAAATGAAAACTTGAATTAAAAGAAGATAATGATTTGATATCGAAAATGCCTTATTATCACGCGACGACATCTGCTCGTTTCAAAACAGTTCAATACCAGAAATGGAAATTATTGACGTTTCCTGATATCTATCGTGTCACACTCACATTTACAATGGTCCTGTCTCTTTCTACTCCTATTTATTGCAGTGTGTTTTTGCCTTCGTAGATTATACAGGGTTTTGATAATTAGATTGTTGATTATTTTGGTATTATAATAATAATAAGTTAAAACTTCGAATTGATTTGAATTCTTACCGCCCTGTGAGCACTAAGTGATGATAATTGTGTAGTCGTTTACCAGTGTTCCAGTGGATGAAACCATTAAACACTGGATGGAAAAGTTGTAGGTTCCTTCCTACCTACGACTTATTCATCAAAGGGCAAGCGGCGTGGTGTTTTACGAATTTTCTTTACGTGTCTAACACTTAAATAGAACCCAGTTCCTCATGGAAATCCTCCCGGAAGGCATTACCTCTTGGCAGATCGTCTATGTATTGCTTAAACCATCAAACCAAAGTAATTCCAGTTGTATAAGTAAGTTAAGCTACTAATGCAAATCCACATTTTCAAAAGCACTTCAAAATGTAATGTTCATTTCAGATTCATTTTCTTTCAGTATACTCACTAAGGGTACAAGAGAAAAAGGAAAAGCCATCCTCCTAAGCCATGGAACTCGGTCATCGTGAGAAAACTCAGAAAATCGCTCAGGTTTCTCGATCAATCGCTCAGAAAAGAATGGCGATTGATCAAGAAATTACAGTCCTTCAAGATTTTTAAACTCGGGGAACTTTAAACGTCGAGAAATGTGAAAAAATAGGGTTTTTTTTCCTGTATGTTTGGACGTTAGTATGACTGAGTTGGGTGGCGCGATTGTGTTCGCCCATTATAAAGCTTAATAACTCCTGTGTCTTTTGTCAAAAATTTCTGAAATTTTGCAGGGAGGTTTGCGTATTAGGAGCTTTTATGCTGTTAAATTTTGGTGATTAAAGGTCGAGAGGTGAGGTTGATAGAGGAGGTCACGTGTCGTATATCGAATAGGGTCGATCTTAATGAAGATTTTACTCGTTATTAACCTTTACAATTTTTTTATAGAACTAATTTCTATTCTTATAATTAAACGTTTTGCCATTTTATAATAATAATATAAAATGATTTTTTTAAATAAAATATCATAAAAGATGGCGCCATTAAATTTTAAATATTTTGACGGGAAAGTTACGCAACTCTTGCCGGATATTTCTCTTATAGTTTAATAGTATTTACTAGTTTATTGAATTGAGTTTGTTTAAGATTTAATTAAATAAATTTGATTTCTTATATCAAATTTATAGATGTAAATCCTTAATTATAGATTTATAATTCACTTCATAACGGGTGATCGTAATTAAATTACCCTTATTTAACGCTATTTATAGAGATATTTAGCAGCCCAGATGCAATCAAATTTGATACGATGACATTTCAAGACCTGCAGAAGACATTTATACAAAAAACAAGTTAGTACCAAAACCTACCACTGGGATATTTTTGGCGCTTTGAATTCGTTTGGTTGTGAAAACACTTGAAAATTTTGGTTTATTGTGGACATGTTTCAAATCTGGCAACCTTGAAAGATAATAACACACTACAGTCGATCCCCTATAACACTGTTGATAATTCCGTTTTATATGAATTCCGTGTTGTACGAGTCACTTAGATTTTACAAATACGTGAGTTGTTCAGAGCCAGGCACACGTATTTGTAAAATCTAAGTGACTCGTACAACACGGAATTTATATAACACGGAATTATCTACCGTGTTATAGGGGGGTCTACTTGTATCTCAAACAATAAGAATTGTGTTTAACAAGAGGTTTTGAGGTTTTGAGTCATAATAATGTCGTTTGTATAATGCAAAATCGCATATTTACTACTTCACTAATATTAATTAAAGGGTTCTTTACTTAATATTTATAATGGTGTTTTAGAAGAGTAACGTTCTTCTTACATTGAAATTTAACTGTACTTCTGGTCTAGTCTTTTATGTGTGAGGGATATTGACGCCTATTTCGTTTAATATCTTAGAATGGAATAATAATTAAGACACGAAATTTGGCACTGTAACTTGTATATAAGGGGATTGATGCTATTAAATTTTGGTGGTTAAAGGTCAGGGAGTGAGGAGATAAAGGGATTCGGATTTAATAAAAATTTGACATTTATAATATTTTGAAACACAACTTTACTCTCAAAATTAAGCCCTTTTTTTGCCTTTATATTGCCTCACCCTTCTAAAAATCAAGGCAAGGGAATGTCAAAATATGAGAAACTTGGCTCTCAAACACCCTTCATTATAAATTTTCTAGCATACATATACAATAAATCACTATAATTTGAAGGTATTTAATGGTGTAAGAACCTCATTTTCTTTCAATAATGTTGATAAACTGATTGGTATTATTAATAGAAAGATATAATAATCAATATGCCCAGCGCCTTGTAAAGATAAACTATACTGATCTTTTATTCTAGAAGGATTTGCATGTACCAATTCATATAAAAATATGATTTTTTTTATAATTAATCTTCTTGAATTAATTACGTAGCATAAATTAATGTAAGCTTATGTAACGTCATAAATATTTATATAAAATTACACCTAATATTTTGTAGCACGTATAATTATCGGTTATAAGGAAGGATAGAAAAAAAATTCGTAGTTTAACATTACTTTTCTCGTTATTTATGAATATTTATTAAGTTTACATCGTCTTTAATTAATAAATTTAATAATAAAAGTTATATTAATTAATAATTTTTGTGAAAATTATAAAGTGGTTCATAAATGTCAGAAATCTGTTAATTAATTACTGATATATATATATTTTTTTTATATCTTTAAAGGTAATTAAACTTTAATTTAATTTAATTTATTATATAGTTAAACCTCCCAACGACGGCCATTGAGTAGAACGTAAAAAGTGGCCGTTGTTTGGAGGTAGCCGCTGTTTAGAAGTTGCTTTGTATGCATTTTTGTTTTAAATAAATGCGCAAAAAAAAATATGCTGTTTAGTGGTGGCCTTCGTTGGGAGGTGGCTACTATTGGGTGTTCGACTGTATAAATTCCTATAGAATTGATTAAACTTGCAGCAATATGGGCGATCTGTCGAGAAGAATGCCTCTGGATGGGTCTTTTATGGGAAACTTGTCCTTATTTAGATGATAATTAAGACCTAAATAGGGGTCAATTCCCATAGAAAGTCCTCCCGTGTAGCATTCCCCTCGGAGTACAAGTGTTTATAACAATATCTAGAGCTATATAATAGCTAATCATTGCGAGGGATGTAGAGAAGATATTTCTCTGGTAAAAAATTCATCTTTGTAACGGCCATTTTAGGTCGAAAACTGTCCGTTTTAGGGAGGTTTCTGGCCAAGAAGGATTTCGTGAAAATTATCTTTAAATTGAACATCTTTTAAACGTAGTACAGTGCTACTATTTAAGAACGTATGACACGCTTGTCATGCAAAAATAGTAATATGGCAATATTATAATAAGTGATAAGCATAAGTATAACGTATATCATCATAAGTGATAGTAAATACTACTGGATTTACGAAATTCTGTGTTATCTTAATATTATTCGCAAAATTGTAGGTATTTTCATTGCTGGAAGGAAATTCGGCTTTTAATAATTATTCTAAATTGTTGGGGCAGAACCCTCAAGGGGCAGAACCCTCAAAGGGCAGAATCAAGCAGAAAGAACAGTCCGTTTTCAGAACATTTTCTGGAAAGTAACTAGTGATAATGGAAGAAAACGTAAGCCTTCCTCTGTACCATTACATCACCATCAACTTCAGATGCTTTGAATTTGATATTATGTCGCCTTGGAATTTTTTCAAGCTATTCATTTGAGGCTTTGAAGTCCACGACATCTAATTTGGGTACTGGAAGGTCCTGTAACATTCTAACTTCTGATTCATCAGAATCATTCTGTGGAGCCTTGCCAACGAGAGCGCCATTCCCATCTTCCAATTGCATCGGATTTGCTGCTCGTTGTTATTACGGTACCAACGACTTGATGGCTCTTCTTGTTTCCTGACGATTTTCGCAGCTTGCATTTTCCCAAACTCGAACACTTCTGCTAATTTTCTCATTACGCACTTCTCTCGTTTGTAGCATTCAATAATTTCTCTTTCTCTTTTAATGCCATTGATTTATGTGAAGCCATATCTACACTCGCAGCTTCTCTTTATAAGACAATTGTAAAACTGAATAAATGTCCACAGAAACTGTTTTCGACCATCCTCATCGACATGCTAGTTCATTGAAAAACATTATTTTCTGCTAATTATGGTCGTGAGGTTCGGGTTCTTTTTTACGGACAGACACTAAGCGAATTCGCACTGTTAGCCATCATAGAAATTTTACTATCATAATAAAATTGTGCAGTCGAATCGATTTTAGAAACTCAACAAGGAATACAGCATTGTTTTGGAATCGATTCGACTGCAACCGCAGAAACTCCATAGAAGGAAGTCGACTCGACGAGAATCTACTGTGTCCCTTATAACAGGTTAATACATTAACCGTGCCCGTGTCCGTAATAATCAGTGTACGCTTAAAAGAAGTCAATTGTAATGAAGTTATATACTTTTTTTTATACCGTATTATGAAAATTGTCTGTTGTTGAAGGGTGCCCGTTTTAGGGAGGTATCAGTTGAGAGTGGGAAAGTATGTATTTTTTCTTCTGAACGTGCCACGAAAACACTAGTTTGTCCGCTTTAGGGAGGTGACAGGTGAGAGACGTTTTATAAAATGGCATGTTTAATATGTTCGGTGGGGGACTTGTATACTTTTTTATTCAAATATCTGAGATTAAATATATTTATTTTTCCTTTTGCATTCCAAAACGTGCCACGAAAACACCAACGCTGTATGAAGTATGCGCTTGTTTGTGTATCAATATTAGATTTTTATGATAGTCGTATACTTTTCCCGATATAAGATTGAGGACAAAAAAATTTCGGTCTGTTTGATAACATTGATTTTTATTACATCAAATATTTTTTTCTTAATAATAAATGTATTTTTCTATTTTAATCTAGATATTGCCAATAATAAAACAGCACTCGAACGTTAAAGCGAAATTTCTTTTTTATGATCTTATTTACTAAATTTAATTTAAAAAAAACATGTAAATAGAAATTATTATTGAATTAATACATCACTCTCCTTTCTATCTCGAGGGCCTTTTTTTCAGGCCCATCTTAGCCAGGCTTACACGGGGGACCACGTATTGAGGAATGGAACACGACAGACTAATGGCTTTATAGCTTCATGGGGCCCAG
Source organism: Centruroides sculpturatus (assembly GCF_000671375.1). Lineage (NCBI taxonomy): Eukaryota > Metazoa > Arthropoda > Arachnida > Scorpiones > Buthidae > Centruroides > Centruroides sculpturatus. The sequence continues at coordinate 776,120 of NW_019384554.1, forward strand.
GCAAATTTGAATTAGTAGGTTCCGTGTACAGTGTTGACTTCAAACATTTCTCTTCGGAGAAATTTTGGAAAATATTTTATTATAAAAGATTTATTTGGGGCCTCCTATTGGTGTAGCCTCAGGTAATTATCCTTTTTTTTGCATACAGGATAACGCGTTGCTTATTTAACTATTTAACATTTTTATTTTCTCTCATAAAATCTCTCTTCACAATTCTGAAGAACATCATCAATTGTTTCTTATTCTTTCCTGTATATAAAATATTTCCTTGTTTTACGATGGTTTGATGTACAATTTGAATATTCTCCTGCTTGAAACTTTTCCCTTAATTTACTCTAAAAATTCCATTTTTGTTCCCTCGTTATAAGAAATGGAGGAAGCAACAATTCGGCTCGTGTTTATGGGAAAGTTACATTTTGTTGTGCATTATTCTCTATACAATACACTTGTTGTATACTTTAGTGGCTCGTTACTTAACAGTAAATTTATTTTAAATCTCCATTTTTGTGAAGTTGGATGCTAAAATTTTTTTTATAATAAGCATGTACTACGTTGCAGCGGTTTATTGTGTATACTAATATCGTACCTTGACTTTTCTTTTTTTTATAGATTTGTGCTTTAGAACAAGAATGGAAGTACAGCTACTAGAGAAAATGTGGTTGAAAGATCACGCAAATCTATAACATTAAAGATAAAGTGAAATTTTATTAGAATGGAGGACATTTTTACTTTCTCGACTGTTACAGGGGGCCTTGAAACATCGAGAAATGCAAAAAAGTTAGGGATTTTTCTTGTATGTATTGATGTTAGTGTGAGTGTGTGGGGTGCGATTTTGTCTACTTAATAATTCCTATAGTTTTTATGGAAAATTTATAAAATTTTGAAGAGAGGTTTGTATATTAGTGGCATTAATACTATTAAATTTTGGTGGTTGAAGGTCAAGGGGTGGGAAGATAGGAGGGGGTCGTGTGTCGTATATCGAGCGGGGTTTCAAATTCCTTCCACTTTGTATTAATGGGGTTCGACTGTATAAAATATATGTGATAAAATCTTTATTATATATATATATATATAATATTTATTGTTTATATTATTTTATAGAATAGAGTATTAATATCTGTATTTGTCTCACGCATCCTATCGAAGTGCAATCTACTATAAATCGTCTTTCTCTGTCGATTCGATATAGGCCCATCTTCGGGACGTTAACATTGTCATAAAAAAAGAAGGATCTACCGTTTCCCCACCTTTAATAGCCTTTAATATCCTAGCTTTATCTCGTCACATCAAATTGTTTTCATTATTTCTATTGCTTAATCAATAGAAGCGATAAACAAAGATGTTGATCCACTTATCCATTTTCTTTTTTATTCCTATTTTATTTCTGTTTTCATATAACAGTAATATGTCTGAAAGACTTCTTAAGAAATGCAAGAAGAAGATCTTTGTAAATTTTTTAATAAGAAAAAGTATTAAAATCGGAATTTTTAGAAATTTAGCTCTACAGTTCTAGAGAAATTTAGAAATTGAATACATAAATTATAAAGTATAAAAGAATCAGAAAATATAAAGAAATTATCTGTGAGAAAATTACCAATAATATTGATAAAGAAACCGAATCGAAAAAGCTAAATGGTTTTAGAGATGAAAGGGGACGTTAATTGAGAACTAAAGAAGAACTCATAAAACTAAAACCTTATTTTAAAGTAAATTCAAGAAGATAGAATGTTTCATTGTAAACCATCTCAACTATAGAGACTTAATAAGTAATATGATTAGGTTTATGAAATAAATGTATAAAGAATAAGATGTATGTTACGCACGGATAGATATGTCATCGATTACACAATGGAGACAATGGACAAAGAAGAGGAAACACGAGGAAAGGACAAAAAAAAAAAAAAAAACTGAAAGCTTCGGATTATATGAATTTTAGAGTTTGTAATATGCAGGAAAAAGAAGAAATGTAATCAATAGGGACGATAGTAATTTCTACAGAAGCTAAGAAAGTGACTTCATATGTATTTATTTGTAATTTCTTTTATAATTTGTGATGCTCTGATAAAGAAATTCCCTTGCTTATAAACTGACAAAGTAAAATTAAAATATGTTCGGTACAGTGCGAGTCCGGTTTATGCAGGTTTTATACGACAATATTTATAATTTTGACGTATCGATTTTCGAAATTTTATTCGATTTACGAGAAAACTTTCGCGTAGTTTTAAATTGATTCGAAAATATTCTTCTATTTTCAATGGTAAGTTTACAGAAATTGAATCTGGTTTACAGTTTTTAGTTTAAATTGCAAACTGATGTTACTGAAAATAAAATAAAATCGAAAATATTTTATAATATTTCAAGAGATTTTTGATATATAAAACTGAATAGTCTATGTATTCTATCTTAGATTTATCTAGTCTTTTCATGAAACATACTTCAAACATTTCTCTTCGGAGAAATTTTGGAAAATATTTTATTATAAAAGATTTATTTGGGGCCTCCTATTGGTGTAGCCTCAGGTAATTATCCTTTTTTTTGCATACAGGATAACGCGTTGCTTATTTAACTATTTAACATTTTTATTTCCTCATAAAATCTCTCTTCACAATTCTGAAGAACATCATCAATTGTTTCTTATTCTTTCCTGTATATAAAATATTTCCTTGTTTTACGATGGTTTGATGTACAATTTGAATATTCTCCTGCTTGAAACTTTTCCCTTAATTTACTCTAAATTCCATTTTTGTTCCCTCGTTATAAGAAATGGAGGAAGCAACAATTCGGCTCGTGTTTATGGGAAAGTTACATTTTGTTGTGCATTATTCTCTATACAATACACTTGTTGTATACTTTAGTGGCTCGTTACTTAACAGTAAATTTATTTTAAATCTCCATTTTTGTGAAGTTGGATGCTATAAATTTTTTTATAATAAGCATGTACTACGTTGCAGCGGTTTATTGTGTATACTAATATCGTACCTTGACTTTTCTTTTTTTTATAGATTTGTGCTTTAGAACAAGAATGGAAGTACAGCTACTAGAGAAAATGTGGTTGAAAGATCACGCAAATCTATAACATTAAAGATAAAGTGAAATTTTATTAGAATGGAGGACATTTTTACTTTCTCGACTGTTACAGGGGGCCTTGAAACATCGAGAAATGCAAAAAAGTTAGGGATTTTTCTTGTATGTATTGATGTTAGTGTGAGTGTGTGGGGTGCGATTTTGTCTACTTAATAATTCCTATAGTTTTTATGGAAAATTTATAAAATTTTGAAGAGAGGTTTGTATATTACTGGCATTAATACTATTAAATTTTGGTGGTTGAAGGTCAAGGGGTGGGAAGTTAGGAGGGGGTCGTGTGTCGTATATCGAGCGGGGTTTCAAATTCCTTCCACTTTGTATTAATGGGGTTCGACTGTATAAAATATATGTGATAAAATCTTTATTATATATATATATATATAATCTNTATTCTATTCATGAGTCTCTTTATTTTTGAATTAAATTTGTATCAGAGAGCGAGAAGGAGAGAGAAGAGGATGAAATATATATATATATATTTATATATTGAAGTCATCCTGACCTGTGGGCACCAAGAGTACCTTTTAGCAAGTCCATTATGGTTCGGCCAGGCCCATAATGGGACCATCGCCGAAAAATTCCTGGGGTTTGTTGACCCTTTCCGGATCGATCCCGGGCCTTCTAGAGTAGAGATTGATGCCTTCCGCTCGGACATCCGATCGTCTACGTCACTGTTTTTTAATCTCTTTTTGACCTTTGACCCCTTTTGAGCTTGGCCTCCGTAATGGTAGCTCGGGGAAAACTTAAAAAATAAACATTAGATATAAAATATTACAAAAAGTTGAGTACAAAAGTTAAGTTTTGGTCTCTGGCTCCCTTAAAATGTTCTATGGTCTTAAGGGGCTTTTAAAAATTTATATATTAAATAATAGTAATTAAAATGCCCCCGTTTAACGATGTCTAGAGAGACTGGTAACAGTTAAATGCGACCAAATTTAGTATGGTGACATTTCAGGACACGAGGAAGATATTTACGTAATAAATTGGTACCAAAACTCGCCAGTAGGGCACTTTTGGCGTTGCAAGCTAACAAACGTTATTTGTACAATACCACTCGTGCTATACAAGGAATAATGTTAAATGTGATTTCCATTCTGAAGGTGATGAACAGTGTGTTCAACGACCGATCGTTATTGATTCTTTGTAATGCTTCGTGAAGCTGTCTTTCGTTGCTGCCAAACTTGCAACGTGTCTTAAATTAAACCACATTTAAAAATTTCCCACGAACTGATTTTTCTTTGCCTGCAGCGCCAAAACTGCCACAGTGACGAGTTTTAGTACTAATTAATTTTTTGTGGAAATGTCTTCCATATATCCCAAAATGCCATCATATCAAATTTAGTTGCATTTGGACTGCTAAATATCTCTCCACACAGTATTAAATAGGGGTAATTTAATTATCGTCTTCCTACATATATATAGAATTGTGAAACCTGGCATAAACGTAATCAAATATATGCGAAAGAGTCATCATACCACTATGGGATCCGGGTTCGAATCCGGATAGTCGAAAAATCCTGGTGTATTCCTGGTATATAATAGACTAGTTCTTTACCGTTGTGAGCCTGGTCCAACCTAAAACGAGTATTGGAAAAAAGACCCTCCTAATGGCAATATATAATATAATATAATATATAAATGAAAGAAGTATTCTGCTCGTTTATTCTTGATGTTTCTTATTTATTCAAGACAATTTTTATGCCAAATAACCAGCAAGAATATCTAATAACTTAGGAAGAACATAAGTAGACATCCATTAAGAATTTAATACACAAAATACTTCTTTCATTTATATATATTATATTATTATTTTATGACTAAAAAGAATTGTAATTACTTCTAANAAGACTGTAATTAACATCGAAAAATCAGGAAAAATAAGATTTAAGATGAATAAATATCGACTATTTAATGATGTAGACTATAGTAATAATATTAAATTAACTTCGGAAGCTGTTAAGATTAGGGAAATATTAAAAAAATCTTGAAATAAAAAGGAGAGAATGACCTGAGGATTACGTTTGCTACGTGATTAATTTTGCTCATTTTGCTTCGAATTTAACTTCGGGTTATTCGTTTAAAGCTTAATGGCACTTTTTTATTGAAAGGATAGTGTAAAATGAATTCGATAAAACCAATAATGCAGCAGCTTCTATCCCATTTCCTTGTTTTTTCCCTTGTAAATTTTATCCGAAACTCCACAACATGTCTTCAACACAACGTAACGATTATCCTTTATCGTCACCTTTAAATTGCTGAATATTATTGTTAAAATTGGGCTTTAAATAATAATAAAATAACCATTTTTTTTACTATTTAAACACGATCTAGTTGCGTGACTTTTCCGGCAAAAAAAAAAAGTTAAAATTGTGTGTGGAGCCATCTGTTATGAGATTTTATTATAAAATTGCAAAAAGTTAATTAATTTTTTGAGGGTTGAGGTGAGTTTTATAATAATTGTAAATGCTAATAACGAGTAGAATCTTTGTTAAGTCCGATCCCATTCGAGATACGTAACGTAACTTTCTCTATCTCGCCACCCCCTCGACCTTTGACCACCAAAATTTAGTAACCTTAACCCCATAAATACACAAAACTCCCTACAAAATTTCAGAAATTTTCGACAAAAGGTACGGAAGTTATTGAGCTTCAAAGTGAGCGAACAGAATCGTGCACCACACTTATCCTATGGGCAAAAAGAGCGATTTTTTAGGGCCCCCACCAACAAGAAGGCCCCAAACCAATTTTTTATAAACTCACAGCCGTAGTAAGAATATCGAAATTTAAATTTGGGCCATATCCGTGGATCCTAGATTGCCATTTTGGCTCAGGAGCGGGGCAGAATTTAAAATATTTCACATAGAAAATCGCTCAGTTTAGACAGGTTTTACCGTATATAAATAATAATCGAAAACAAAAAGTAAAAAGAAAAAACAAATAAATTACCATTATTATATTTTAATTAGCGAAAAAATCTTTTATGATAATTAAGTTCTTAATGTAAATGTATAAGTATATGATACATATTTAATATTTTAATTATAGTTTGAGCCATATTAATCTTGTTTCTTGTCACTTGTATCGAGGGACATTTAAATATTCGTGCTTCTAGTTTTATTTTCAGTCATTTATCTTAAGAAATTTTGTCTAGATAAATGGAAGAATTATAAGCAACATGCATACACACATCGAATTGCTTCTTAATATTAAAGAATCATTCGATAAGTATTCATCATCGGGGAGGGGGAAGACCCCTTGCAAAGTGTTATTATTCACGCAACTCACGAATAGAAAATGGTGTCTTAGTCTCTCAGCAGATAATTTTTCATAACTAATTGATTTTAATACTGGTTCTTAATAATTCTAGTTTACTTTTTTTATTATTATTATTTTTTTATGTTAATTGTTGCAGTTATTTTTATTTATATTTGTTAATTTTATATTGTTATAAAATAAATTTTAAATTAATATCGATTTTGCATTATTATAAAGCGAAGAAAATCAAGATGAGAACTCTGCATCTTCCGAGAGAATATGCCATCGTCAAGCAACCGGTTAAACCTCTTCCAGGAGGGACACCCCTTAAATCTTTTCCAAGATGGCTAAAATTAATCTCAGAATCGAAAATACCCGTCGGTCTATTACCCAGAGAAGAATTTCTGTTAACAACTAGACAATTAACTCAATCGGTAAGTCTTCTAGAGTTACTTCTAGAGCGGTGTTTCTTAATCTTTTTAGTAATCGGCACCCCTTTGAATCTCTGTATATTGTCTTGCATCCTTTCAAAATTGTGTTAAAGGTAGCAAAATTACATAGAGTTCTAGAGAATTTCACTAGTAACAGTTACTTTTAGAGAGAAATGAAATCAATAGCGTAGTAACTGGGGAGACAAGATCTCCTGGTTACGTTACTGACACTTTCATCCACTTCGCTACAGCGCTGGTGGCTAAATCCACACGTGGGCTCTGATAGTACCCAGTAAGTCGAGCCAAATTTATATTGTATAAGACAGCTTTAAAGTTTATATTTACATTATCTAAAGATGAGAACTTTGCGCCAGGGATTCTCATCGTTACCACTCGTACCCAATGGTACTGTGCATCCCGGTTAAGAAACTGTTGTAGAATAATTCTCATCTAAGGAATTTTAACATGTTTGTATCATTTCCTTGCAGTTATATCGAAAATATCCTCACCAGGACTTTGATTTGAGCGATCCATACTTACATTATCTTCCTTCCAATGAATATAATGCTCTTAGTGATCCGAACTGTCGCCATTACTTTTATCGTCCTAGCATTTATCGCCATTTGATGAAGGAGGGATTTATCTCGGAGAGTAATCGCGTTATCGTAAACTTGGCCGATTTTAATAAGTATAGAGCTTATCTAAACAGACTCCATGTAAATGAAATTAAACAATTCAGAAGGCGAGAGGTATTGTATAATATAAATTTCCTTTTATACAGAAGCGGTTCTTCGTTATATCGCTCGTTTAAGATGACACGATATAACCGATAATATTTGAAGAAAAAAAAATCACGTTATACATCGCGATATAACGAGGGACCACTGTGCTTTTTCGGGAGAGAATTTAATTGTACGTCGTTACTTTATAATAGTACGAGAATATGTTATACGAAAAAGCAATTTTAGAGCGTAGGAGACTTCAGCAATACTGGAATTCCACAGAATATCGGTCGATTCAGGAAAAGAGAGCTCGTTGTATCGACTTATGTCGTCAACTTAGAGATTTAGATGAGGCTGAAAGAAAAAGGTTGGCTCAGAAGGAATTTTTCACTACTTAATATCGTTAAAATTGGAATTAAGAAACTTTCCGGTTTGTTTTGACAAAATAAAATGATTTTTGAGGATAAATCTTTATTTTTTTAATAAGATATTTAAGATTTTATACGGCCGACGTCAAGAGAAATCCGTGGTGGAAACGAGAAGAATTGATGGATTCTGCAAACAACAAACGCCTGAATGGAATCGAACGTCAATTATTAGAAAAGAAAGAAATTAAAGAAAGGGTTTGTCTATATTTTTAAATAATTTAACTAAATTTCTAATTTTTAGAGTTTTTTTTCGATGTTTACAGTCAATGGAACGTAAACAATTGATGATGTTTGAATGGATGAAGAAGATTAAAGAGCACGAAGAAAGGCATCAAGATATGAAAATCGTTGCCGAGATTGACAGATTTAAAAAAGTTAATGAATTTTTTATGTAGTTTTTTATTGTTAAGAAAGAGGGAATTTACTAAATCTTTTAATTATTCAGAAGCAAGAACGAGCTAATTTTATGAGAAAATATCAAGAAATTCAAATTCCCATAGAGGAAGAAATGAGGAAACTTGATGAATTGGATAAGAAAGAAGCCGTTGAATTAAGAAAAGCTCTAGTTAATATTAGAAAACAGAAAGCTTACAGTAAGATAATTTGATTTGTTTGTTTTTGAATCGATCAATTTTTATGTAGAAACTGAATTTAGTTTGTTAAGATATAAAAAATTCGATATTTTTTTCTAGTTTTTTCAGCGCTTAACCAAATAAATTTACTTTTTTTTAATACTTTTTTTTAATACAAATCAAACTAACTTTTTTATAATTAGTCCAACCAGTGGCCCGGTAGATAAAACCACCGAACACTGAAGTTGGTTACGGGTTTGCGCCTCAACAACTGGCTTGCCACGTTGAATTTTCGGGTTTTATTCACGTGTGACATTTGAATAGTGGAGTTTTCTGGTTTCTTTTACATGTATGACACTTAAATAGTGGTGTTTTCGTGTTTTATTTACGTGTGTGACACCTACATAGGGCAGTTTCCCATAAAAATCATCACAGGAAGATGTGGGCACAAAGTGAACCTTTTTCCTATGCCCAAGATAGATTCGGCCAGGCCCATAATGGGATAGTAAGAGAAGGAATCAAAAAAATCCCGAATAAATCACCCACACCCATGAAAAATTCCTAATGAGTTACCCATCCAGATTCGCTCCCGGATTCCCCAGAGTTGTAGGTATTATCTACCTTCTAATAATTAATTTTTCTAATTCGAATTTTTCTCTTCTCTAAAAATTAACTTCTTTCTCAAATTTTAAATTAAAAAAAAGGATAAAAAAAAAGAAAGAAACACTTTAATTAGAAAATAATTTCAGATGAATTCATGCAAATTCGAAAACAAAGAAATCTAAGACGATTTCCAATTAAGAAAACAAATTTTAATAAAAACAAACAACGAGGTACGTATTTTATTTTCATATTTATTCATATTTATTGTTTAAATGTATTAAAAAATATTATATTATTTATTTATTTATTATTTAAAATTCTAGATGCAGAGGAAAAAATTAATGATCAAGCAGAACAACTCCATATAATTTCATCAAACAAATCAGGTATCGAAACTTTCATTTATAAATTACCTTAATTTTAATCTTTTTTACTTCTAAAAACTAGTTTTATAATTAATTAATTAGATATAAAGTTATATAATAAAATAACATAAAAGATACGAGCAAAATACAAAAATAAATCAAGCAATTTGATAAATTTGTTTATTTTCTTACGTAAAAATAAATAAAATAAAAATCGATGTATGTAAATCTCTATGTAATATAAACAAGAGAATCTCTTTTATTTTCTATATTTTACATAATTATATACATAGAAATTATATTTAAATACATTTAAAATTTCTAATTCACTTCGCATCATTCATAAATCAAGTTTTAAGTGCGTGCTACACCCGAATTTTAATTATAATTTTTGAATTAATTTGCAATTATTTTCTTTATTTTTTTAAAGTGGGTTTCATTGACGATCCTTCGACGTTATAAATTTTTAATTATTTATCTATGTTTTTAATTAAGAATTTTATATGTTTAAATTATAGAAAATGACAGAAGAATTCGTGAAGATTCGTCAGACGAATTTCTGCTGGTAGAAACTTCAAAAAATAATGATAAAAATATTATTTAAATTGAAGAAAACATCGTATTATTCATCAAAAAAAATATTAGAGAAGCCTAAAGATGCTAAATTACCAAAAAAATTCCTTCAATATCGAAGATAATCATCACTAAAACACCTTTAGATTTTGTTTTTATTTATTTCCAAAATTATTTTTTTTTATATAAATGAAAAAATAAATAAATAATTCATTATTTTTTACATAAATAAAGTGTGAAATGTATACAGAATTTTCACAAAATTAACATAAATAATGATTTTAAAAAATTCACTTCATTTGCATTTGTATATTTAATAAGAGTTTAGAAGTTTTAAATTATTTAAATAAGATTATATCATGTAAATTTTACTTAATAATAATAATTCTTTTTTTAAAAAAATTTTATAAATATATTTTTTTTAATCGGTTAAATTCGATTGCTTATAATATTACATGATAAAATGTTTTGTCGTAAAGGTATCGATTTGAAGCGATGATTTAGTAGCAACTATGATTCAGGCATGTCGTGTGTCGTGCTCCACATTAATTAAGAATTCACATGGCATATCGTTCACATAAATAAAGATGTCATCGGCATAAATATAGCTAAAGTTCATTTACATATCGAGAAATCTCAATTTTTTTTTTTTTCCTTATCTTCTTGCTTCTCCTCCTCCTCCTCCTCTTCCTCCTCATCTTCCCGCTGCTCCTTCATAAAATGGATTGGAGTGATTTAAGATTTATAAAATTGTTTATAAAAGTCAATATAATTATAATACATAAAGTAATTCTTAAAATCTATTTTATTTTTTTTATTATTTTTAAATATAATTTTCTGGANAGAAAATGGTGTCTTAGTCTCTCAGCAGATAATTTTTCATAACTAATTGATTTTAATACTGGTTCTTAATAATTCTAGTTTACTTTTTTTATTATTATTCTATCCTTTTTTAACTGGTTACGGGTGTAAGAAAGTATTCAAAATGTATCTTTAATTAAATATACAAGGTGTTTTATCGATTAAAACGAGCTTAAAAAACTGTAAATTGTCTTCATTCTTCGTTATATTTCGAGAGTAAATATTGTACGGTCGACCTGTAATAACGGCCACCTCTCTAAAACGGACACCTATAAACGGTAGCCATTTATTCGGGAACGTTTCGTTTTGAAATGAGTAAAAAAAAATAACCTCCAAATCGCGGAAAATAAACTTTTTCTAGAGAAAAATGCATACGAAACAACCTTCAAACGAAAGCCATCTTTTATACTTCTCTCGCTGGCCGTTGTTTAGAGGTTTGAATGTATTTACAAAAGAATTTCGTTTTTCTATTATTTATCAGAAAAATAATAATAATAAAAAAAACTTTTCAGTTTTCTAGTAAAATAAATTTTATAACATGATATATTTTTTTATCATTTCTCGCTTATTCTTCTCAGGATAGATAAGTAAATCCAAAATTTAGTAGAAAGATTTCAAAGTGAAATCGTAAATCAAAGCGGAAGGAAATGTATTTTCTGTTGACAGATCTCAAAATTATGTTTTATTTCCAACAATACTTTTATTCACTTTAAAATTTTAATATTGTTTACTATAACTTGTCCCGTTATTTCGTTGTTTAGAGAATGAATTGTAAATATTTTTAAGGGATAAGCCATAAAATCATTAAAATTTTTTATATACGATCTCGACCTGTAATAACGACCGCCTCGTAACAACGACCACCTCTAAACGGCGGTCATTTCTTCGAGAACTTTTCGTTTTGATATGAATATAAAAACAACCTTCAAACAACGGCCATCAGAAGAATCTTTCGGGACAAAAATCCATACAAAATAACCTGTTTAAAATGGCCATCAGAAGAATCTTTCGGGACAAAAAAACCATACAAAATAACCTGTTTAAAATGGCCACCAGAAGAATCTTTCGGGACAAAAAAGCATACAAAATAACCTCTCTAAAATGGCCATCAGAAGAATCTTTCGGGAAAAAAAAGCATACAAAATAACCTCTCTAAAATAGCCATCAGAAGAATCTTTCGGGACAAAAAAGCATACAAAATAACCCGCAAACACAAGAAACATTTTTTATAAGAAAAAAAACGTATAAATATAAAAAAAATTCTTTAATTATAAGCGAAAATTTCGTATTAATTCATAAAAATGTGTACCCCATTTCTGTACTTTAATTATGTTTCATTTAACGAACATTTTACCTTTTCTAACGGCGCACGGTGCATTTGGAACGTTATTAGTTTATCGCACAAATTCTTAATTTTGTAGATAAAATTGTAAATTAAAGTGTAGGAAACTGAACATCATTAAATTCTCTCTTGTACAAGTATTTTTTTCCCCCTCTCTCATTTGCTTGATGAATCACGACGAGTGATGCGGAAACATCTCACATCGAAAAGTTCATTTATCGACAATTACGCGGACTGCACCTTTCAAATGTACTAATAAAACAGCTACATATTACTTAATAATTGACGTAATTAAGTCGAAAGGTAAATACAGTCCAACCTCTCCACCACGGCCACTGACGGAAGCGTAAAAAAATTCGCTGTTGTTCGGAGGTAGATGCTATCTGGAGGTTATTTTATAGACATTTTATACAAAATATTCCGTAAAAATAGCCGCCGTTTAAAGGTAGACGTTATTAGAGGTGTTTACGTTCCGTTTTAGACAGGTTTTACTGTAGTTTACAGATATTAAGGCAATTTTCTTTTACGTTGGTGGGATGTTGACGTTAAGGATGAGGAGCGGAGGATGCTATTATAATTACTATTATTATTATAAAATCGGTATTGTTTTATATATTTTAGAAAAATTAGTTATAAAATTTTCTAAGAAAGTCGGTAACAAAGTTTCATAGAGGATATAATGCATATTTATAAAAGAGATAATAATATAACATAATTTGTAGCGATAAGAAAGTTTTCTTTAAGCAAATATTGATTTTATTACTTTTATTAGTCTCTAGTAAGAGGCAAGTTCAGTAACCTGACGTTAACACAAGATATATTTTCTTATCTAAAATACATTTTTGATAAAATTACACGTAAAAATTCCACGTTAGTGTTGTTGAAGTGTTTAAAATAATGAAAAAAAACTATAATTGTAAACCGAATTTCGATGCAGATTCGAAATTTAAGTGATCTAAAACCGTTTTATCTTTATTAAATTACAGTAAAACCTATCTAAAATGGAATCTCAATACAACGAAAACCTGCCTAAACGGAGAAAACAGATTGTTTTTTTTAACAGGTTTCCGTTTTAGACAGGTTTAGGCAAGTTTCCGTTTTAGACAGGTTTTACTGTATTCAATTAAGATAAACAGTTCGGAGGTTTGGCTGCATTTTACTTATTTTTATTATTTATTTATTTATTATTATTATACATTACACTAAAATAAATATATTTAAGTATAATGCTATTTGAAGTCTGAAACATATNTTTCCGTTTTAGACAGGTTTTACTGTATTCAATTAAGATAAACAGTTCGGAGGTTTGGCTGCATTTTACTTATTTTTATTATTTATTTATTTATTATTATTATACATTACACTAAAATAAATATATTTAAGTATAATGCTATTTGAAGTCTGAAACATATGAATTATATAATGAAACCTGTCTAAAACAGAACCTGGGTAAAACGGAAACCTGCCAAACCGGAAAATGTATGTGATTCTGGTCGTCCATAAATTACGTAACACTATTTTTATGTGTTTTAACTGCCCCTTAACTGCATACACCCGCAACTGCGTTACGTAATTTATAGACAGCTCCTGATTGTGTTTGTGTACTGTATTTGCAATTTTCATATGTATATGTGTATATATACGAGATAATAAATTATATACACATATACGTGTATATAATACGAGATATATGTATATATCTTGTATATGTGGATGTAAAATTTATATATGGTTAAGTGCATGTATGCATAAAAAATATTAATTATCGGCATATAATGCGTACATTGATGAAATGTATGCTAGCTTTGCATATCTTGTAACACATATAATGCCATACTTTGTATACTTTGTAACATACTTTATAACATACAATGCCATACTTTGTATACTTTGTAATATATAATGCATACTTTGTATACTTTGTAACATACTTTATAACATATAACGCCATACTTTGTATACTTTGTAACATACTTTATAACATACAATGCCATACTTTGTATACTTTGTAATATATAATGCATACTTTGTATACTTTGTAATATATAATGTATACTTTGTATACTTTGTAATATATAATGTATACTTTGTATACTTTGTAACATACTTTATAACATATAACGCCATACTTTGTATACTTTGTAACATACTTTATAACATATAACGCCATACTTTGTATACTTTGTAACATACTTTATAACATATAACGCCATACTTTGTATACTTTGTAATATATAATGCATACTTTGTATACTTTGTAACATACTTTATAACATACAATGCCATACTTTCTATACTTTGTAATATATAATGCATACTTTGTATACTTTGTAATATATAATGTATACTTTGTATACTTTGTAACATACTTTATAACATATAACGCCATACTTTGTATACTTTGTAACATACTTTATAACATATAACGCTATACTTTGTATACTTTGTAACATACTTTACAACATATAATGCATACTTGTATATTTTATAACAGTTTACCACAGAGTTGACTTTTATATCCGTGTTTGATCTGAATTACGATATAAATTCCATCTATTTACCGTAACACACATTTTTCACCCCCTTTTTTTTATTATTTCACTTATCTAGAGTAATTATTTCTTTAGAGATCCATTGTGACGAAATCATGTGACGTTTACTTCATCGCTATTATTTGCGTAATTATAATATTTATTATAATTATTGTTATTATTACCAACTAGTTTCAAGGACCCACTTCGCTGGGTTTTTATTTGTGGGCAAAAAGTAACGATAGTGAAGATTAAGATAAGAAAGACAAGGTATACAACAAGACAACAACAATAATAATAATAAATTATAATTATTGTTATTATTATTAAACAGTCTTAAAGAGGATCACCGGTCTTGCATAGGAGGATTGATGATTGCATGGNGTTGACATTGATCTTTTATAATTTGAATTTCTCTCTATGATTTTTTAGTATAATTAATTAAATAGATATTAGGTATAACCTCTAATAAAGGCCATCTCCCAATGACCGCCAGCTATTTAAATACAAGAACTTTTTGTGAAGAAAAATGCATACAAAATTACCTGCAAACAACGGCCATTTTTTTTACCTTCCTGCCAGTGGCCGTTGTTAACAGGTTTGACTGTATTTTAATGATTTACGTACCCTAAATAATTATTTTATTTATTAATATGAAGGAGGGGAAAAACTGGATTTGGTTTATGTTACAGCAATTAAAAAAATCCTCGTGTTTTTTTTATAATTGTTAAAGATTTAAATATATTATAATTACGCTTATTTAAAAGTGGTGATAGTGTATATTTTTTTTTGTTAAAATAAACTCATATTATAATGAATTAAGACATAATTTCAAATTAACTGAATTATGACGACAATTTATACAGGCCTGCTTTAATTGCATTTATATTGCCTGATTAGATAGCGTAACTAGGACTGAGTGGGATCCCACGCAAAAATGTTTTCTAGTCCTAGATTGAGAGCCTAAAATCCTAATTCCTTGTCATTCTAAATATCTAAATTAAGCTAAAATTAAACCGAGAAGCCATCGAGATTTTGAAACCGATCTCCTGTCGCTCGCAACTGCAGAATAGTCGATTTCACACGGTAACTCTCGAGCGCGACGATTGCAGAAAAAGACATTTTTCTTTTTTTTTTTTTTTTTTAATCGTAAAAATTAAGCGAATTTATTCGGTTTTAAACTGATTTTTCTCGTGTTACTTAAGATTAAATTAAAGATATAAACATTTATCGGTTAATCGGGTTGACTACTAAGAGATAGAGTCAACTCGATGAAGTTCATTTATTATGAACTGAAGTTACTTTTTTAGATAGTCTCTCGCCTTCTAATTATATCGGTAAGTTTTTTTTTCCATGCCGCAAACCCCAATTAAGTTATCTGGTAATTTGTCTCGCATACTGCAAACGTTCGATTTGTCATCTTGCCGCTTCTATTAATCTTACATAATATATATATACATATATAACTTTTTATAGGTTATAAATTATAATTTTCTCTTTTCACTACTCGCAGGTAAATTTCTTCTTAATTTAGTGAAAAAAAAGAATTTTTTTTTATCAAAAAAGTTAGAATTGATGTTAAATTGTTTTGCAGAGAAGTTGCCAACCAGGAAAACTCGAATGATTGTGTTATCAGGAAGGCGCCTTACATTCAATTAGTGTCTGCCTGAGGTGTTTCAATCGCTAACCTGGATCTACTACAAAACCAAATTGTCGTATTGTTGTAGTATTTATATTCAAATATATAAATTTCTCTAAATTCTCTTGCTTACAGCTGTCACTAGCCGATCGTTTATTAAATTCTACACACAAAAATGGCTCTTAGTTATATTCTGTGTGGCATTCATGCTCCATTAAATTTATCCTTACAAAACAAAATTTTTCATAAATTTCAGTAGAAATTTTAATAATAAAACGCAAACTTTCTAATTTTAAAAAGCGATAATAAAATGAAAAATGGGGTGTAATCTTTGACAAGAACAATCTCGTTTAAGGAAGTAAACCACCCTATATATATATATACACACTTTTTTTAAAATCTATCACCTAATATTCGTCCTTGTGACAACGAGGAAGTTTTAATTTTACGACTTTCAGGAGGATAAGTGATAGGAAAAATGACAAGATATGTTTCTCTAGCTTGTCAGAAACATGGGTTATTTTTATTTTATTTTTTCTTTTTGTAAGGGATTCGTTCAATATGAAACATTCTTTAGAAAATCATAATAAATGGCTTAGCTACCCCCACTCCCTACGCTCCAGGCTATACCTTTGATCTGTCTTCCCCACCTGAAGATTTCGGTTGAGACGGACAACGTACCTGGGACGCCAGTTTGGCCGACAAACTCTCCAGTCGTGGGAAAATTTCGCTTGACGCCAACACAGCTCGTTTGTCAGACTTTCCGACGACTTCATTTTTAAGAAAATTTTCTACACTTCCGTTTCCTCGCCTCCTCCTCCTCCTCCTCCTCCTCCTCCTCCTCTTCTTCTTACTCCCTACGAAAATGGGGAAGGGAAAATTAAAGAGGAGGGGAGGAAATATCGGTTCTAGAAAAGGACTTATCTACAACTCGATTCGGTATTTTATTACCCATTTTTTATTGGCTGATCTTTCCAGGCAATCTGATTAATTCAGCTGATTCTATTGTTTCTGTAACTAGTAGTTAAGATAAAAAATTTTAATCTTTTTCATTCACATTTTATGAATTTAAAAAAAAATGCATAGTTTTTCTATTGATATGTTCGTATTTAGAGATTCTCTAGTTAATTTCCGCGTAGGAAAATTGTAATTTTAGAAAATCTCTCTCGTTCTCCCCCTTTATTACTGTATTTTATTTTATTTTTTTAATATTCGGACGAAATGAATGATCAAACTTAGAATTATGTTAATGGGTCTATACATTAAAGTCCAAGTGCAGATCGTTCAACTGTATAATAAGTCGATTGGGCGGTGACAGTTTGCAATGACGAGTGGGACGTTGTGGGGTGTAATCTATAAAAAATTCTGATCGGTCGTCCCGTGGGTGTCGGTGATAGGTGATTCAAAATAAAATGCAAATTTTAATGATCCAAAAGGGGAAAAAAAATGGTTCTCGGACTTAACCGAGAGTGATTAGCGAGGAAAATTTATAGGCTTTTGTATAGGAAGAGTCTGTCGAGCCTTACAAGGTTATATATTTAGTGTGGAAACGTTGAGAGGAAGGAACCACGTAAAAATTGGAAAGAATGGATAAGCGAGTGGAGGGATGGGAAGAGCCAGTGATGCACCACCCGGGGATAGACGATGGACAAGTAGGTCACGAGGAGGGTTGAGCCGAGGGAAGGGAGGTGACGTCACGTCGAAGGGGTTATCAGACGAACGATCTCGGCCGCCAAGACGCCGCCACAATCATTTTGTAATCAGTGTTCGGTTATGGCAGAGCCGTCGCCTTGGATGGCGGCCAATCGGAGTCAATGGAGATTGCAGTTGAATGGAGGGCCGCGTGGCGCGTGCCAGGGCCGGCTGGGACTCTGGCGCCACATCCAAGTAAGGTGTCTCGTAGGTGGGACCGGGATGCTGGAAGTCGGTTCTCTGTCTCCTTTGCAAACAAGACGGCGTAAGTGTGTCGGATAGAGGCATGACACTTTTATTTACATTGTGGTTTGTTTCTTTGATGATTTCCTTAATCTTAGTCGACGGACGGCTTAACGTGGAAGAGGAGCTTGCAGACACGTCATCCGGTTTAACATCGGATTGGAATCGTTCTTCGGACAGATTGGAGATTTTGGCCAAACTGGTTTCGGTTTTGCAAAACGATAAACGGAGATGCAGGCACGGAAGGAAAAAAAAACCGGAAAGGTATGTTGAGAGACAAGCGGCATCTTTGTTGCAATCGAGTAATCCTTCAGTAATCATAACGCGTGCAAATCGATTAAAAAAAGATTGGTGCAGAACGGAACCGTTGTGGCAAAAAATTTCCGAAAGGGGTTGTGTTTCTAAAACAATCATGAACCATTTCTGTTACGGCCAATGTAATTCCTTCTACATCCCTCAGACTTCTAACAAAACTTTCCAGTCCTGCCCTTTCTGTAAACCGTACTCGGCTAAATGGACGAGAGTTAATCTACGATGCCCGTCACGGATCCCATTCGTCAAAAGAATTAAAGTGCTCCTAGTGCAGAAATGTCGCTGTATTGCCGAGATACTAAGGTGAATTCTAAATTTGATTTTAGCCTACAAAAAAATCAAACAAGAGGTTCCTCCACTGCTGGAAAGTGATGCATGCCTTGTTAGTTCGTACAACAGCCACAAATCCTATTCGAGTTATACCCGAAGCCTTGTTATAAATGTACTTGAGGAGATCGATACTCAATAAATTTAATTTCATTATTATTTTTAATCTATTTTTTTTAAATCGAAAAAAAAGGTATATTTATCGATTACATCTAGACTTATTGATGCTTCCAAATTATAAATTATTTTAATATTCATTTAAAAAATTGCATAAATTTTAACGAAAAACTACATTTTCTCTCCCGCCACATCCTCAATTTTCCTTGTTTCCAGTCACAATTTCTGTGTGTCGCTTATCGTCGCTGTCCCCAAATAAATAAATACATTTCAAAATATCAATATAAAATACAATTATGTAAGTTATGTCCTATTTTCTTTCGGAAATGGCACAAAAAAATCCCACTTCTGCCCGATAATTAGCGGTTTATCGTTGCATGCAACTCATATGTTATAAGCGTGCGACAGTCTGGCACCTGACCGACAACACCGCTAACCACTGCGCATGCTTATAACTCGATGTCAACACCAATTTGAAAGGTGAAAGTCGAAAAAGGATATTTTCAATTGAGCCAAAGGCAATTATAAATTATTTAATACCAACCGCACAGACGGCAAACTTATTCTGCCATTAATTACGTGTCAATAGGACGAACCATACTCGTTTCTAAATGTTAAAATTCGCAAATTCTTCCATGTTAACTTTAAAATAAATAAATAAATAAAAATAATAACTTTAAATATTATTAAAATCAATAAAAATTATAACAGAAAGGTTAAGAGGAATCTTCTTTTTTAAGCATCGTAAACACGGCGAGTAGAATATTTTACGATAAGATTTAATAGTTTTTCGAGTTATCACGTTTTTTAAATACATAAAAAAAGTATATTTATAAATTTCTAAACTATAAGGAATCGTATAAAAAAATACATTTACGGGCGTACGACATCATTTATGTAGAATATAATTCAATTAGAAGTTTTTGATACTTTTCTTTTTCACACGAACAAAAACACACGAACAAGTTTGGAATAAGATGTCTTCTACTCGAATTAATAAAAGTTACACACGGTAAACAAACACGTATAACTTAAATTTTATTCCAAAAGTGTATTTTGACCCGCAGGCCAGCAAGTTAATTATGCAGTATCAAGCAAAAGCACGAATTTATTTTGTTGTTGTGCCACTACAGAAAATCCAAAGTCACATCAAGAAAACTAAGTTAATTATTCTCAAGTTTGAATAGTCTAGAAATTAATTATATTAATTACCAAAATTTCATTCCGACAACAACTACATTACGTTCAATTATTTACCGATACTACAAACTTCCATTCTGTAAATTAATAATAATAATAATAATTGTAAAGATTATTATTATTATTTAAACGTAGTTAAATTATATAAATAATCTTCATTTCTAGTAATTATAATTACATAATTACGGCTATTAAAAACGAAAAGTATAGCTATAATTTTACCAATTTAAATTGCCGTTATTTATTTGTTTTGGGTGGTATTTTAAGCGTTATTAACCTCCAAAAATGCCAGGAATAAAAAAATACACGAGTGAAGATTAAGAACCGTATTAATTAATTGTTACAGAAGCGAAATTTTTTCGGAATTCCGTACACGTGATTGTTACAGATGTAAGTGAGTTCCCCCTCTCTCTACATATTTATGTAATAAAGAATCTCCGGGATGCATTATTAAGCTAGGAATACTTGTTTTGCGATTACAGGACTGGCAAACATGTTATCGGAGGATAGCCTGATTTCAAACGTTGTTTTGCTGGCAACAATCCAAAGCATCAATAGTGTGACACTTCCAAATTATCTCCTCCCCTTTTTTTTAATGCCGACATCTTTAAATATTCATCATGTTTTACTTTATTAAGAAAACAATAATTATTATTACTTAATAAATTCATTTATTGTAATGAAAAATCAACAAAAAAATTATTTATTCTGTTGAAAAATCAGCAAAAAATTCATTTATTCTGTTGAAAAATCAGTAAAAAGATTTATTTATTCTGTTGAAAAATTAGTAAAAAATTCATTTATTCTGTTGAAAAATTAGTAAAAAAATTCATTTATTATGTTGAAAAATAAGTAAAAATATTCATTTATTCTACTGAAAAATCAGCAAAAAATTTCATTTATTCTACTGAAAAATCAGCAAAAAATTTCATTTATTCTGTTGAAAAAGCAGCAAAAAGATTAATTTATTCTGTTGAAAAATTAGTAAAAAAAATTCATTTATTCTGTTGAAAAATCAGCAAAATGATTAATTTGTTCTGTTAAAAAATTATCAAAAGAAAAAAATTCATTTATTCTGTTTTCATTTGTTCCATACAATATCATATCATGGTATTGTTGAAGTTGGTCGAGGTCGAAGGCATAATTTATATTAAATGACATCTTAGAAGAATATTTTGATTATATTTTTTAAAATGTTTAGGAAAGGAAATTATCTTTAAAACAAAAGAAACATTTAAACTTTTCATACCGTGTAAAATTACTTTTCTTTGTCTCTCGCTAACCTAAATGCTGCTAAATTCACGCTTTTTCTGGCTGTCTACATTCTAAATACCCGATTTTTTTTATTATTCTTGTTGACAATTGAAGTTTTTTAAACACACACACACCAAAAAAAAAATTCCCTACAATTAAAAAATATTCTTTAATACATAAAATCTTAATTAAGCGCTCCGCAAAACATGCATTTTAATGGCAAAATATTTAAAATATTTAAATTGATTTAAGAATAAATTAAATTAAATTAAAATTCGTGAATTTTTATACTTATTTTTTTAATGATATAAATAAGATAATTGAATTTATCTGTATTAAAAAATATAAACGGTTTCTAAACAAACTACATTAAAAAAAACATTAAAATTACATTATTTATTACATTTTTTTACAGTTTAAAATTTATAATTGGATAGAATAAATATTATAATTTAAAATTCAATAGATAAAAGGTTTTGAATTCTTTAAAAATATATATATATTTTTTTTCTGGAAATGAATCGTTGTAACGCCCATAGACAGATGTTTATTTTTGTGTAAATTTAATTTAATAAATTAATAATAAAAAAAAGCAACAAACAGTTAAAACATTCCACTTTATTTTCAGCATTTGTGCATAGATATATGGAGACATCACTGCGAAGACAACATGATTATTTATTTATTTTTTAGTACTTTGATCGCCGACAAATACATGTCGTTAGGTAAGAGAGGTAATTGTACTTTCCCAGGACTGCGTACAAATGTACAAAAATAATCCTTAAACATACTAGTTATTTTTTTTTTACGGAAATTTTATAATTATAAATCGGATTTTCGAAGGCAATCAGATCCGCAAAAGAGAATTAATTAATAAAGAATTGTGCGGCCTTCACGTTTCATAGGATACAAAGTATTAAACCATTCGAAGTTCTCGTATATAAATTAAATTTTTAGAAAGAAAAAACAGGAAATAAATAAAAAAAAAGACAATTTGTATATCTTATTATTCATGAATTTTAGAGAAGAACAACGAACATTCGAACGTGATTGTCGTCCAATTTGCACAAACAACGCCTAAGCTTATTATTATTATTATTATTATTATCTTATTTTCTTTTATATATGTATATATATATATATATGTATATATAACATACAGTACATATTTTTATAACTATATCCAATAATAAAATGTAAAAATTATATAAACACTAACAATAAAAATGAAAAAATTTGTAAAAATTTCCTCTTAAAAGTAAACAATTTTTTTTCTTTTTTTTCCCTTCTTTTCTCAAAAGTGTTGAGCAACTGTAAACAAGATATGTGTGCAATAAAATTATATTTATATATATATATATATAT
>NW_019384554.1:800242-806332 GCF_000671375.1 Centruroides sculpturatus
AAATTTAGTTAGTAAAAAAACATTCTTTTCTAATTCAATCTGATAAAAAAAAATTAATTATAACGTAAAATAATTCTATCAAAAATAACAACTTTTACAAATTATATCGAAAAAAAAAATTAAATATATTTATGTAATTTCAATAAAAATTTCATCATAAAAAAATCAATTTTTCGAGATGGAAAGAATAAAAAAAAAATATATGTAAATAATTCATTATTATAGCAATTTCATAATCTAACATCATTATGATAATAATTTGAATTTATTTTTAGATAATTTATAATGATTTATAACGAATTTCAATCAGTTTTCTATTAAAAAATATAAAGGAATATTGATTTTTTTTTCTTAGAAAATATTTAAAAAGTATTAAACACTAAACCATAATAATAATAAAAAAAATTCCTTCTTTATGGCGCATAAAAATGAAATACAAGCAAAAAAAAATTTTATTTATAATTTTACACGAGGGAAATATATTTAAAACTATTTTGAAGAAAAAAATTAGAATATTTCTTTCTTTAAATGGCACATTTTGAACAAGTTATACACCATTATTATCCTATGATAAATCATTATTACCTTTCATCTGCGAATGGATTCTCTTCAATTCTGCCGAAATTTCTTCAAAATAAAGAAGACTTGCCCTTTCTACGTCACTCGGTTCTGGTACAGGAAGCTTTAAATTATCAATATTTGTATCCTAAATAATGATAATTAAGTTTAATTTCCATTAAGTTAAGAAAAATTGCGTACAAAACTCACTCCAACCCCCCATACCTTGTTATAAAGTTTAACGTATATTTTAACGATATAATGTAAGAGAGTTAATGTATTATCCTGTAAATAAAATGGTAAATTTTAAGTTTATAATTTAAAAAATATATATATATATATGATATAATAAATTAATTAATATTTACTTTACTACGGATGTCTTTCAATCGCTGCAATATCTCCAAACCGAATCCATCAGCTTGACCACGGCTCTTACTTCCTAATTATATTGAATTATAATTAATTCTGGTAAAAATAATTAATAAAAATAACTGTTTATGCTTTTTTAAATACTCATAATTATAATATTTAAGTTATTTAATTTAATACGAGAGATTTTTAGCTTGGATACTTGCCGCCATTCATGTAATTTCCTAGTGTCAGTATGATGTTGAGAACATCTTGCAAAGAGCGACTCGTCAGCATAAACTAGAGAAAAAAATATAAAAATTTTCAACAGTTATAATGATTTTACTGTCTTTTTTTTACTCATTTTATTTCTTCTTTTCTAGCTTGATATTGAGATAAATTACTGCAGCGTGACTTATGGTCATTGTCACAAAGCATCAGATGAAAAATGTACTTTGTCTCTTGTAGAGCGTTGTTATTTCCTAATTCTTTTTGATTTTTGTTTTCTTTTAAAAAAAAATCTACTTGATATGCTGCAATCTGAAAATTTTATTGCTTCTAATTTATTTCCAGAGACAATTTATTAATTTTTTAATGTTTTATTTTCCTTGTAAAATTTTTGCTTTTAAATTCCAATTCTTTTTGGAATTAAATCGTCTCAGATTTTTTTTGTTGATTTACGTTTTTAATTATTTTGGAAATGAATTTGATTGAACTTATTGAATTTTTCTCCGTTTAATTTAATTTATTTTTGTAAAATTAAATATATAAAAAAAATTATATANATATTTTTAAGGGATAAGCCATAAAATCATTAAAATTTTTTATATACGATCTCGACCTGTAATAACGACCGCCTCGTAACAACGACCACCTCTAAACGGCGGTCATTTCTTCGAGAACTTTTCGTTTTGATATGAATATAAAAACAACCTTCAAACAACGGCCATCAGAAGAATCTTTCGGGACAAAAATCCATACAAAATAACCTGTTTAAAATGGCCATCAGAAGAATCTTTCGGGACAAAAAAACCATACAAAATAACCTGTTTAAAATGGCCACCAGAAGAATCTTTCGGGACAAAAAAGCATACAAAATAACCTCTCTAAAATGGCCATCAGAAGAATCTTTCGGGAAAAAAAAGCATACAAAATAACCTCTCTAAAATAGCCATCAGAAGAATCTTTCGGGACAAAAAAGCATACAAAATAACCCGCAAACACAAGAAACATTTTTTATAAGAAAAAAAACGTATAAATATAAAAAAATTCTTTAATTATAAGCGAAAATTTCGTATTAATTCATAAAAATGTGTACCCCATTTCTGTACTTTAATTATGTTTCATTTAACGAACATTTTACCTTTTCTAACGGCGCACGGTGCATTTGGAACGTTATTAGTTTATCGCACAAATTCTTAATTTTGTAGATAAAATTGTAAATTAAAGTGTAGGAAACTGAACATCATTAAATTCTCTCTTGTACAAGTATTTTTTTCCCCCTCTCTCATTTGCTTGATGAATCACGACGAGTGATGCGGAAACATCTCACATCGAAAAGTTCATTTATCGACAATTACGCGGACTGCACCTTTCAAATGTACTAATAAAACAGCTACATATTACTTAATAATTGACGTAATTAAGTCGAAAGGTAAATACAGTCCAACCTCTCCACCACGGCCACTGACGGAAGCGTAAAAAAATTCGCTGTTGTTCGGAGGTAGATGCTATCTGGAGGTTATTTTATAGACATTTTATACAAAATATTCCGTAAAAATAGCCGCCGTTTAAAGGTAGACGTTATTAGAGGTGTTTACGTTCCGTTTTAGACAGGTTTCACTGTAGTTTACAGAAATTAAGGCAATTTTCTTTTACGTTGGTGGGATGTTGACGTTAAGGATGAGGAGCGGAGGATGCTATTATAATTACTATTATTATTATAAAATCGGTATTGTTTTATATATTTTAGAAAAATTAGTTATAAAATTTTCTAAGAAAGTCGGTAACAAAGTTTCATAGAGGATATAATGCATATTTATAAAAGAGATAATAATATAACATAATTTGTAGCGATAAGAAAGTTTTCTTTAAGCAAATATTGATTTTATTACTTTTATTAGTCTCTAGTAAGAGGCAAGTTCAGTAACCTGACGTTAACACAAGATATATTTTCTTATCTAAAATACATTTTTGATAAAATTACACGTAAAAATTCCACGTTAGTGTTGTTGAAGTGTTTAAAATAATGAAAAAAAACTATAATTGTAAACCGAATTTCGATGCAGATTCGAAATTTAAGTGATCTAAAACCGTTTTATCTTTATTAAATTACAGTAAAACCTATCTAAAATGGAATCTCAATACAACGAAAACCTGCCTAAACGGAGAAAACAGATTGTTTTTTTTAACAGGTTTCCGTTTTAGACAGGTTTAGGCAAGTTTCCGTTTTAGACAGGTTTTACTGTATTCAATTAAGATAAACAGTTCGGAGGTTTGGCTGCATTTTACTTATTTTTATTATTTATTTATTTATTTTTTAGTACTTTGATCGCCGACAAATACATGTCGTTAGGTAAGAGAGGTAATTGTACTTTCCCAGGACTGCGTACAAATGTACAAAAATAATCCTTAAACATACTAGTTATTTTTTTTTTACGGAAATTTTATAATTATAAATCGGATTTTCGAAGGCAATCAGATCCGCAAAAGAGAATTAATTAATAAAGAATTGTGCGGCCTTCACGTTTCATAGGATACAAAGTATTAAACCATTCGAAGTTCTCGTATATAAATTAAATTTTTAGAAAGAAAAAACAGGAAATAAATAAAAAAAAAGACAATTTGTATATCTTATTATTCATGAATTTTAGAGAAGAACAACGAACATTCGAACGTGATTGTCGTCCAATTGCACAAACAACGCCTAAGCTTATTATTATTATTATTTAAACGTAGTTAAATTATATAAATAATCTTCATTTCTAGTAATTATAATTACATAATTACGGCTATTAAAAACGAAAAGTATAGCTATAATTTTACCAATTTAAATTGCCGTTATTTATTTGTTTTGGGTGGTATTTTAAGCGTTATTAACCTCCAAAAATGCCAGGAATAAAAAAATACACGAGTGAAGATTAAGAACCGTATTAATTAATTGTTACAGAAGCGAAATTTTTTCGGAATTCCGTACACGTGATTGTTACAGATGTAAGTGAGTTCCCCCTCTCTCTACATATTTATGTAATAAAGAATCTCCGGGATGCATTATTAAGCTAGGAATACTTGTTTTGCGATTACAGGACTGACAAACATGTTATCGGAGGATAGCCTGATTTCAAACGTTGTTTTGCTGGCAACAATCCAAAGCATCAATAGTGTGACACTTCCAAATTATCTCCTCCCCTTTTTTTTTAATGCCGACATCTTTAAATATTCATCATGTTTTACTTTATTAAGAAAACAATAATTATTATTACTTAATAAATTCATTTATTGTAATGAAAAATCAACAAAAAAATTAATTTATTCTGTTGAAAAATAAGTAAAAATATTCATTTATTCTGTTGAAAAATCAGCAAAATGATTAATTTGTTCTGTTAAAAAATTATCAAAAGAAAAAAATTCATTTATTCTGTTTTCATTTGTTCCATACAATATCATATCATGGTATTGTTGAAGTTGGTCGAGGTCGAAGGCATAATTTATATTAAATGACATCTTAGAAGAATATTTTGATTATATTTTTTAAAATGTTTAGGAAAGGAAATTATCTTTAAAACAAAAGAAACATTTAAACTTTTCATACCGTGTAAAATTACTTTTCTTTGTCTCTCGCTAACCTAAATGCTGCTAAATTCACGCTTTTTCTGGCTGTCTACATTCTAAATACCCGATTTTTTTTATTATTCTTGTTGACAATTGAAGTTTTTTAAACACACACACACCAAAAAAAAAATTCCCTACAATTAAAAAATATTCTTTAATACATAAAATCTTAATTAAGCGCTCCGCAAAACATGCATTTTAATGGCAAAATATTTAAAATATTTAAATTGATTTAAGAATAAATTAAATTAAATTAAAATTCGTGAATTTTTATACTTATTTTTTTAATGATATAAATAAGATAATTGAATTTATCTGTATTAAAAAATATAAACGGTTTCTAAACAAACTACATTAAAAAAAACATTAAAATTACATTATTTATTACATTTTTTTACAGTTTAAAATTTATAATTGGATAGAATAAATATTATAATTTAAAATTCAATAGATAAAAGGTTTTGAATTCTTTAAAAATATATATATATTTTTTTTCTGGAAATGAATCGTTGTAACGCCCATAGACAGATGTTTATTTTTGTGTAAATTTAATTTAATAAATTAATAATAAAAAAAAGCAACAAACAGTTAAAACATTCCACTTTATTTTCAGCATTTGTGCATAGATATATGGAGACATCACTGCGAAGACAACATGATTATTTATTTATTTTTTAGTACTTTGATCGCCGACAAATACATGTCGTTAGGTAAGAGAGGTAATTGTACTTTCCCAGGACTGCGTACAAATGTACAAAAATAATCCTTAAACATACTAGTTATTTTTTTTTTACGGAAATTTTATAATTATAAATCGGATTTTCGAAGGCAATCAGATCCGCAAAAGAGAATTAATTAATAAAGAATTGTGCGGCCTTCACGTTTCATAGGATACAAAGTATTAAACCATTCGAAGTTCTCGTATATAAATTAAATTTTTAGAAAGAAAAAACAGGAAATAAATAAAAAAAAAGACAATTTGTATATCTTATTATTCATGAATTTTAGAGAAGAACAACGAACATTCGAACGTGATTGTCGTCCAATTTGCACAAACAACGCCTAAGCTTATTATTATTATTATTATTATTATCTTATTTTCTTTTATATATGTATATATATATATATATGTATATATAACATACAGTACATATTTTTATAACTATATCCAATAATAAAATGTAAAAATTATATAAACACTAACAATAAAAATGAAAAAATTTGTAAAAATTTCCTCTTAAAAGTAAACAATTTTTTTTCTTTTTTTTCCCTTCTTTTCTCAAAAGTGTTGAGCAACTGTAAACAAGATATGTGTGCAATAAAATTATATTTATATATATATATATATAT
>NW_019384554.1:809520-815459 GCF_000671375.1 Centruroides sculpturatus
ATGGAGTCAACAATGAATTGTCATTAAATTACTGAGAAACAAACTGCATCGGATGATTGTTAATGTAAACAGACAGGCATGAAATCCCTCGAGAAAATACTACATTTGAGATCATGATGAGAACATAAGTCCATGTAACTAAATCACAAATTCCTTTCCTTCCTATCGACACATTCTACAAAGCCATATTGGAAATTTATACTTTAGATAAATATTCTACTGATAAAATTTTTCCTTTGGATAAAATCTTATCCATTCCTTATTTACCCAATATATATATACAATAACACCCGTATAAACCGGAATATTGTATTACATTACGAAACACTTTTTTCCGGTTTAGCAGGTTTCCGTTTTAAACAGGTTTCTTTTTTAATATAAAAAAATTGTCCCCTTCCGAAGAATTCTTTCCGTTTAGGAAGGTTTCTTGTCTATTCGGGTTCCGTTTTGGACAGGTTTAACTGTATATTTTAACATAGAAAATCGCTCCCTTCCGAAGAGTTTTCCCGTTTAGGAAGGTTTTTTTTGTTTATTTAGGTTCAGTTTTGAATAGGTTTAACTGTATACAATAAAACCTGTGTGTGCCGGAATCTCACGGTACCGAATATTCTTTCTGGTTTGGCAGATTTCCGTTTTAACCAGGTTTTTTTTTAGCATAGAAAATCGCTCCGTTTTCCGTTTAGACATGTTTCTGTTTTATTCAGGTTCCGTTTTGGACAGGTTTTACTGTATTTAGAAAATATATTCTTTAAAATCTTTATTTAAAGAATTGTTATCGTTATTTCTCCTTCAATAACTACTGCATTAAGCTTAATTTACTGCTTAATCGTAACTTGAAGCATCAAAACTAACGTTTTTTTCTTGAATCTTGAGCCTTCCAGAATCATTTCTAGAATGTTTCCAGTTGTAGGAATGCTCTGAGATGTATAAATTTCAGTAATTTAACTAATAAAAGTCGTTAAATTTGAAATTTTTAAAGGAAACGATCGTTCATCCTTGTACTAAAACTGTTTTTTTTTTTTTGTTTTTCAGTGCTTAATCGTAGCTTGAAGCATGAAAAATAAAATATTTGTTTCCGTTTTCTAGAATTTTAAAAACACAAAAGCATGAAAAATGTTTGGAAACTTTTGACAAGAAGTTAAATTTCGTGTTCTTTTCCTTCTGATAACTTGTCAAATTACAGAATTGCTTCTATTAATATTCATGAAGATTGTTAAGGCTTTCAGAAAAGCATTACTTAATTTCGTCGACATAGCAAATTCCCTTTTGTGAAGAAAGAATAAAAGCCATCGTTCGAAACTCATATTTATTCCTTCATTATTTATACAGGGTGGTCCAAAAATCAGTTGACCGTACTTCGTTCTACCTTTAACGTTAATTGTTAGAACATTGTTCTTTTTAACCGACGTAATTGGTGGAAACATGACTGAAGTACAGTAAGTAATTTAATCCGTATGGCGGTTAAATGACTTTTGGGCCACCCCCGTATAAAAGTTTCTCGAAAGAAATTCGTAAATTATTTAAAAATACAGTAAAAATTTGCCTAAAATGAAAACTTGCCTAAAGGGAACAATTTTACTTAACGGAGCGATTTTCTATATTTAAAATAAAACTGTTTAAAACGGAAACCTGCCCAGTATAAAACCTGTGTAAGATGGAACTTTATGATACCGAATGTTTGGCAGGTTTCCGTTTTAAATAGGTTTTTTAAAGCATAGAAAATCGTTTTGTTTCGAAATTTCTCCGTTTTAAACAGGGTTTTAAGCATATAAAATCGCTCCGTTTAGACAGGTTTCCGTTTTGAACAGGTTTTTTTTCTTTAAGAGTAGAAAAATCGATCCGCTCCGAATTTTTTCCGTTTAAAGAGATTTCCATTGCATACAGGTTCCGTTTCGAACAGTTTTTACAATATTAAGTACAATGTTATTCCGGTTTACTCAGGTTTTGTCGGTATTCGGGTTTTATTATTATCGTCACGTTATAAATTAAACACTAATTAATTTTAAAGCATATTAATTAAGTAATTTCAACTTACAATATCGTATAACGCTTGCAGAGATTGCAAATTAAAGGCTCCTGTATCGATATTATAAACAGCTGTTAAAAGAATATTAAAAAATATTTTTAAGTAATACATTTTAAAATAATAATAATAATAATTTCCTACATTTTCCTGCGTATAACGCGGGTTATTCGCGTTTTAAAGTCAATTTTAAACTGCAATTTTTGCAAGTAGTTTTAACAGTATTTACTAATTTAAATTAAAATTATTATTTTAAATAAGATAATTTAAGTATTCTATATAGCGAATATTCTCTTCGATATAGCGTTTTACGAAATAACTCCACCTAATGACTACTTGTAAACGGGTCTTGGTCATGAATATTAAATAGGTTAGGGCAGGATTTTGTGTTGCAAACGACATTGTCATCACCAAATTACGCGATTTTCATCTTGACAAACACAAAATCTCGTTAATACACATAATTATTAGCGAGATTGCGGCCGAAGTTTTCATCTGTAAAACGTGAACGTCGAACTTCGAGTGCCACTATCTTGTAAGCGGCGCTCCACGTTCGACGTTCACGTTTTACAGATGAAAACTTCGCCCGCAAGCTCTCTATTATCGATCGAGATGCTTCAGCTTAACGCCATACTCGATTTAATGCCAATTTCCGAGGTATTCTAAAATTATTATATATATATTAATATCGATTTAATTAATATAAATAAATAAAAGGAATATTTGACAACGGTAATGAAATGGAGTCAACAATGAATTGTCATTAAATTACTGAGAAACAAACTGCATCGGATGATTGTTAATGTAAACAGACAGGCATGAAATCCCTCGAGAAAATACTACATTTGAGATCATGATGAGAACATAAGTCCATGTAACTAAATCACAAATTCCTTTCCTTCCTATCGACACATTCTACAAAGCCATATTGGAAATTTATACTTTAGATAAATATTCTACTGATAAAATTTTTCCTTTGGATAAAATCTTATCCATTCCTTATTTACCCAATATATATATACAATAACACCCGTATAAACCGGAATATTGTATTACATTACGAAACACTTTTTTCCGGTTTAGCAGGTTTCCGTTTTAAACGGTTTCTTTTTTAATATAAAAAAATTGTCCCCTTCCGAAGAATTCTTTCCGTTTAGGAAGGTTTCTTGTCTATTCGGGTTCCGTTTTGGACAGGTTTAACTGTATATTTTAACATAGAAAATCGCTCCCTTCCGAAGAGTTTTCCCGTTTAGGAAGGTTTTTTTTGTTTATTTAGGTTCAGTTTTGAATAGGTTTAACTGTATACAATAAAACCTGTGTGTGCCGGAATCTCACGGTACCGAATATTCTTTCTGGTTTGGCAGATTTCCGTTTTAACCAGGTTTTTTTTTTTAGCATAGAAAATCGCTCCGTTTTCCGTTTAGACATGTTTCTGTTTTATTCAGGTTCCGTTTTGGACAGGTTTTACTGTATTTAGAAAATATATTCTTTAAAATCTTTATTTAAAGAATTGTTATCGTTATTTCTCCTTCAATAACTACTGCATTAAGCTTAATTTACTGCTTAATCGTAACTTGAAGCATCAAAACTAACGTTTTTTTCTTGAATCTTGAGCCTTCCAGAATCATTTCTAGAATGTTTCCAGTTGTAGGAATGCTCTGAGATGTATAAATTTCAGTAATTTAACTAATAAAAGTCGTTAAATTTGAAATTTTTAAAGGAAACGATCGTTCATCCTTGTACTAAAACTGTTTTTTTTTTTTTGTTTTTCAGTGCTTAATCGTAGCTTGAAGCATGAAAAATAAAATATTTGTTTCCGTTTTCTAGAATTTTAAAAACACAAAAGCATGAAAAATGTTTGGAAACTTTTGACAAGAAGTTAAATTTCGTGTTCTTTTCCTTCTGATAACTTGTCAAATTACAGAATTGCTTCTATTAATATTCATGAAGATTGTTAAGGCTTTCAGAAAAGCATTACTTAATTTCGTCGACATAGCAAATTCCCTTTTGTGAAGAAAGAATAAAAGCCATCGTTCGAAACTCATATTTATTCCTTCATTATTTATACAGGGTGGTCCAAAAATCAGTTGACCGTACTTCGTTCTACCTTTAACGTTAATTGTTAGAACATTGTTCTTTTTAACCGACGTAATTGGTGGAAACATGACTGAAGTACAGTAAGTAATTTAATCCGTATGGCGGTTAAATGACTTTTGGGCCACCCCCGTATAAAAGTTTCTCGAAAGAAATTCGTAAATTATTTAAAAATACAGTAAAAATTTGCCTAAAATGAAAACTTGCCTAAAGGGAACAATTTTACTTAACGGAGCGATTTTCTATATTTAAAATAAAACTGTTTAAAACGGAAACCTGCCCAGTATAAAACCTGTGTAAGATGGAACTTTATGATACCGAATGTTTGGCAGGTTTCCGTTTTAAATAGGTTTTTTAAAGCATAGAAAATCGTTTTGTTTCGAAATTTCTCTGTTTTAAACAGGGTTTTAAGCATATAAAATCGCTCCGTTTAGACAGGTTTCCGTTTTGAACAGGTTTTTTTTCTTTAAGAGTAGAAAAATCGATCCGCTCCGAATTTTTTCCGTTTAAAGAGATTTCCATTGCATACAGGTTCCGTTTCGAACAGTTTTTACAATATTAAGTACAATGTTATTCCGGTTTACTCAGGTTTTGTCGGTATTCGGGTTTTATTATTATCGTCACGTTATAAATTAAACACTAATTAATTTTAAAGCATATTAATTAAGTAATTTCAACTTACAATATCGTATAACGCTTGCAGAGATTGCAAATTAAAGGCTCCTGTATCGATATTATAAACAGCTGTTAAAAGAATATTAAAAAATATTTTTAAGTAATACATTTTAAAATAATAATAATAATAATTTCCTACATTTTCCTGCGTATAACGCGGGTTATTCGCGTTTTAAAGTCAATTTTAAACTGCAATTTTTGCAAGTAGTTTTAACAGTATTTACTAATTTAAATTAAAATTATTATTTTAAATAAGATAATTTAAGTATTCTATATAGCGAATATTCTCTTCGATATAGCGTTTTACGAAATAACTCCACCTAATGACTACTTGTAAACGGGTCTTGGTCATGAATATTAAATAGGTTAGGGCAGGATTTTGTGTTGCAAACGACATTGTCATCACCAAATTACGCGATTTTCATCTTGACAAACACAAAATCTCGTTAATACACATAATTATTAGCGAGATTGCGGCCGAAGTTTTCATCTGTAAAACGTGAACGTCGAACTTCGAACGTCGAACGTCGAGCGCCGCTTCGACGTTCGACGTTCACGTTTTACAGATGAAAACTTCGCCCGCAAGCTCTCTATTATCGATCGAGATGCTTCAGCTTAACGCCATACTCGATTTAATGCCAATTTCCGAGGTATTCGTATTTCGTGACATTAGCGAGGTTGCGGCCGACGTTTTCATCGCGAAAACGTGGACGTCGGACGTTCAGTGCCGCCTTCCTGTAAGCCTAGAAGTTTAACAATGGCGTTTGGAACGTCGAGCATGATTCTACTGACGTTTCAAACGCCATTGTTAAACTTCTAGGCTTACAGGAAGGCGCCGATGAACGTCCGACGTACACGTTTCGCGTTGAAAACGTCGGCCGCAACCTCTCTATTTTCTTTTTCTTTTCATTCAAGAATAAATTAATCGGTTTTTATTTAAATTATAAGAAAGAATTACAAATAAAAATACAGTTTAACCTCCGATAACGGACACCTCTAATCGGCGGCCATTTGTTTTTTTCTTCTTTTTTTTCCCCAGGAGCATTTCTTTTTGAAATGCGAAATTGCCTCCGAACAAAGTCATTTTTTATGTCTCCCCTTACTGTCCGTTGTTCGGAGGTTCGACCGCATATATATAAATAATTTT